>NW_025408601.1:1800000-2030527 GCF_019456465.1 Bacidia gigantensis | reverse complement strand
ATTATAATCCGTAACAGTAAGTATAAAGAAATACTATTAGCTATCTATAGTTTATAACTAACTTTTATTATAAATATTTAGAAAAGGCTAGACTATATAACTTATTTAAAACTCTAGAAGATTAAAGCCTTATATTTACTAAATTATTAACTAACTATAATAGTTATAAGTTTTAATTTATAAGCTATACTATTTAATCTACTTGCCTAAGGAAGTATTTTATATACTATAGTTAGTATACTAAGTTATAGGCAATATATAGCTTAATAGAGCTTACTTTTAAAGAAGGGAATTATATAATAGCTTTAGGCCTAGCTTAGTATAAGTATCTACTTAGAGTAACCACTAAGCTTAATTAGGCTTAGTATATACACTTATCTATATTTTTATCTAATTCTTAAACAGACTTTTACTTATAGTTAGATTTCTATTAATTTTCTAAACTATTATTCTAAGACCCTAATAGCTATACTAAATTACTTTAGGCTTTCTATAATAAATAAGAGTAATTAAAACTATAAAACTAATATACTAGCTCTTAATAATTAATAATAATAATAAAAGATATAGAATATAAATAAGCTTATAATAATATATATAAATTAATTACTAAGAAACTATATATAAAGGCTAGTATCTTTTATAAAAAGTTTTACTTTATTTATTAAAGTAAATAAAAAACCTTTTTATAAGTTTAGCCTACTAAGCCCTTTTTATCCTAGTTCTTATAAGCCTTCTTATCGCTTATAAATAGCTAGTAACTAATAATATAATTAAATTAATTTATAAATATAAATAATAAAAAGTCTTATATTTAATAAAATTATTAAATTATTATTTTTTAAATAAAATAAATACTTAGAAAGTAGTATTTAAATACTTATATATTTATTTTTTTTATTTTTATTTCTATTATAATATAAATTTTTATATATTTTTCTTTTTAATTTCTATATTAATCTTATTATTTAACTTAAATATTTAGTACTTTTATAATACTTTTTTTCTTTTTTATTAAAATTAAAATATAGAAATTTAATAATTAAGTTAAAAAAATTTAATATTAAATGTTAGTTAATATTTAAGTATTAAGATAATTAGTATTAAAGGCTTTTATCTAGTTTTATAATCTTTACTTACTAATTATCTATAACGGTCGTTTGCCTATGCAAGGGCCGTGCAACGACTAGCTTAGGTCGTATACAAGCTAGGTTGGCTTAGCAGGTAGTGACGAGCTACAGACGCAAAAGAAGGTAAGCTCTGAACGGCAAGCCTAAACACTGCGACAGTAATGCGATTTATACGTAGAGCTCCGTTAGGGTATTCAGTAATAAATGTATTAATAACTAAGGAGCAAACTATCTATCGCGAAAGGAGTAACATTATATATCCAAAGGTGCTCGCACTGTACGGGCTGCTCGCAGTTAGCAGAACTGCGAGCACTGCGTTCGCTGCAAGCGCTGTGAGCGATGCGTAGTTAGTTGCTTAACCGAACTAGTAACAAGTGTCCGTGCGCTGTAAGTCCTACGGGGCGTAATACTACCCCCCTATGTTACTTCCTAAATTTCTTTAAGGCGGTTTAGGCGTTTTTAAGGTTAGAACGTAGCTCCTACGTGTTTTCCGAGCTTAGATATCCCTTCTACTTTACTAGGAATTGTCTATTATCGGATTCTTCTAGTACTTTTTCTACTTTAAACTCCTCCTTATTAGTATAATTCTACGACGTTGCTAGCTTCGTTCTAAGTAGTGCAACCCTTAGCAGCAAAGCATAGAACTTTAAAAACGTTTTTATTTATAGTAAGCTCAGCATTACTACTGCATCCTTGACTTTCTTGACTTCAAATGCCCCTATATACGGCCTTTCGAGTTTATTATCTGTTAGGTTCTCGGTGCTAAGGTATACGAGATTTCCTAGCTTCAAGATTATAGGTTTCCGTCCTTTATTTTTCTTCTTTTCTATAAGCGCTCTTCCTCTATTGAGCTGTTCCTTCAACTTCTCCTAGCACCTAGCTTTATCGTTAACGAAGTTGTTGACTGCTGGTGCTCTAGTGTCGGTTTTTCCTATCCTAACGCTCGTTCCCTAGAGTACTTTGTTCGGGGTACTCCTGAGGTCTTCGTTCTATGAAGAGTTTATTGCTATCTGCGCTGTTGGCAGCAACTCTGCCTAATTGTACTGTTCGTCTGCACAAAACGTTCTTAGGTATCCTTCTAGAGTTTGGTTCATTCGTTCTATTTGTCCGTCGGATTAGGGATGAAACGA
Source organism: Bacidia gigantensis (assembly GCF_019456465.1). Taxonomy (NCBI): domain Eukaryota; kingdom Fungi; phylum Ascomycota; class Lecanoromycetes; order Lecanorales; family Ramalinaceae; genus Bacidia; species Bacidia gigantensis. The sequence goes on along the minus strand of NW_025408601.1, from coordinate 2,028,267 downwards.
CGTCGACATTCCTGTTCCTATTTCCAAAGCTTCTTATAGCCCTTTAAAGAACGCAGACATAAAAAGTTTGTCCTAATCCGTTATTATCTTTAAAGGGAGTCCTTTATCGCAGAACTATTCCCTTATAAAGAGTTTTGCTAGGTCCAGTGCGTCCATTATCGTACAGCAAGGCATAAACTTAGCGAACTTAGAGAATTTGTCGATAATTATAGCTATTATATCGTACAGAACCCCTATAATCGGATCTGCGGACTCCGGAAACCTAGTAACAAAATCTATAGCTATCGTATCGAAAGGTCTCTCGGGTACTTCTACTGCATAGTATTCTGTTACTACCTTTTTTCCCTGTTTCTTAGAAACCTAGCAGATTTCGCAATTAGCGATATATTCTTCTACGTCGTTCTTTATGCTTTTCTAATTTGTCTTCTTTTAGATCCTTTTGCAAGTTTTGAGCACTCCCTAGTGTCCCGCTATTCTCGAGCTATAATTCTCCGCAATAATCCCTCTTGTATCTTCTAAGAGTTCCGCTGCCTCTAGTCCTCTCGTTATCTAGCGAAGCATTAGTCTATTTTCTCTAAGCGTTATATTATGATTGCTTCTGCGGCTCAATACATCCGCTATAGTATTTTCTATTCCTTTAATATGTTCGATATAGAAGTCGAACTTAGCTATCGTTTCTATCTATCTGCTCTGCTTTTGGTTTAACTCTTTGTTGTCCAACAATAGCAGGAGATTCTTGTAGTCCGTTATTACCTTGACAGGGTGCTTATAGCCTTCTGTATATATTCTCCAGTGTTGTAATAATACTATTATAGCTAATATTTCCTTGTCTGTTGTTGTATAATTCACTTCTAGTAGTATCAGTTTCCTAGAATAGTAGGCTATCGGTTTTCTATCCTGCAATATGCAGGCTCCGATTGCTCTGTCTGATGTGTCGGTATAAATTGTAGATTCCCTATTTAGGTCGTAAAGTCCTAGCGCTTCTTTTAAAGCGAACGTATCTTTCAGCTTTTTAAAAACTTGCTTTAGTACGTAATTCCAGCGGAATCCGACCTCCTTCTTTAGTATATCTGACAATGGTGCAATTATTCCAGCGTATCCCCCTACTATATGTTGGTAAAATCCTGTAAAACCTAGGAACAACTGCAAGTTTTTAAGGGACTTAGGTTCCGGGTAGTCCTTAATAGCTTCCAACTTGTTGTATTGCATCGCGATTTTCCCTGGCGTAACTGTAAATCTAAGGAAGTCCATTTTCTTAGTGTGAAATGTTGATTTTTCGTACTTAACTTTTAAGTTCTTTTCTTTGAAAATTTAGAGAACTTTTTATATGTACTTTATATATAATTCCATGTCTTCCGAATATATCAAGATATCGTCTATATAAGCGACAACGTTTCTGTCCAGCAACCGGTACAACGCTTTGTTGACGATCCTTTATAGCGTTGCTGGAGCGTTTATAAGCCCGAAGGGCATTACGTTATATTTGTACAACCTAAACTTTATTTTAAACGCGGTTTTCTATTCGTCCCCTTTCTTTACCCTTACTAGGTTGAAAGCATCCCTTAGGTCAAGATAGGTAAATACCTTTGCCTTCGCAAACCTGTCTTTTAGTTCGTAAATAAGGGGTAAGGGGTACTGATCCCTTTTTATAAGTTTATTGATCCTTCTGTAATCTATGCAAAGTTGCAAACTTCTATTTTTCTTTTTTACGAAAATAATCAGCTGTCCGATGTTCGATTTTGATTCCGATATATACCCTCTTTTTAAGTTCTTGTCCAAATATTCTTTTAATACTCTGGACTTTTTATATGTCAACCTATATATAGGTCCAGCCTTTAGCTGGCTTGGATTATCGATTATGATTTCGTAATCGTCTTCTGTATGCTTAGGGAGAAGCAACCCTCCTTCGGGTTCCTTTAGCATATCTAGGAAGTCATTGTATTTAGTCGGGATTCTCTCGCATGCTGCTGCTTCTTGCCTTATTCTTATCCAGTATTTCCGGGCAGGGAATCCTATCTTTGTTCCGTTTGCGCTGACTAAACTTTCAGGTCTTCTAAGTAGTCGGCTTTTTATCTTTACGGTTATAGCCTTCCAATTCAGTATTAGATTCCATTTTTTGAACTAAGGTATACCTAGGTAAACATTTCTTAATCCTTAATAGATGTTGAACCTTATTCTTTCTTTGTACTTGTTACTTATTATTAGTATTTCCTTGGTTTCCTACTCGACCAAAAGCGCTTCCTTTTGCTTAATTAAGCCTATTGTATACGGATGCGTTTTCCTAGTTAAAGGCACGCCTATCTGTATAGCATAATCTTAGGACATTATATTCATAGTAGCTCCCGAGTCCAGTAACGCCCTAGTTGGCGATCTATCCAGGGTAACGTCGACGAAAATTCGTTTTTCGTCTATAACAGAGTTGTTAAAGTATAATAGTCGTTTGCCTATGCAAGAGCTGTGCAACAACTAGCTTAGGTCGTATATAAGCTAAGTTGGCTTAGCAGGTAGTAACGAGCTATAGACGCAAGAGAAAATGAGCTCTGAACGGCGAGCCTGAATACTGCGACGGTAATGCAATTTATACGTAGAGCTCCGTTAGGGTATTCAGTAATAAATATATTAACAACTAAGGAGCAAACTATCTATTGCGAAAGGAGTAACATTATATATCCAAAGGTGCTCGCACTATGCGGGCTGCTTGCAGTTAGCAGAACTGCAAGCATTGCGTTTACTGCAAGCGCTGCGAGCGATGTATAGTTAGTTGCTTAACCGAACCAGTAACGAGTATCCGTGCGCTGTAAGTCCTGCGGGGCGTAACATTATCTTTATTATTATTATTATTAATATATAACTATTTACTTATTATTTAATATTTTATTAATATTTTATTTTACTTTAAATATATTTTTAATATTCTTTAGTCTAAAAGCTACTTTATTATATAATAATAATCTTCTTCTTAGTATTAGAATCTTCTTAGTATAATCTTAATAATTATTAATAATAATATATATTCTTAGTTTTTTAATTAGATCGCTCGTTATTTACAATCTTTTTCGCCAAGTCTTTTGCAAGGCATAGAGATTACAATTATTCGCTCCGAAAACGCTAAACCACCTGGTTCTCGACCTTCAATAGCACTAGTCATGCGCTCCACAGCATCGATGTTATCCCGACTCTCCATACCGCTCGCTGCTCGTCACCGCCGTCTATATGCCCTAGAATTGCATAGGATCTCCCTTCACGCTGGCTCGCTCAACCCTTTTCGCATCTAACAAAAGAGGTAGAATACTAAATGGCTGAAGGATAAAGGGCTTATTATATCTCGCCTAAGAATATCTAAGGCGGTCCTCAGCTCGAAGTTCAAAAACGGTATAAGCAAGAGAGGTTTTAGCGCAATATACCCAGAAGCAAAATTTGGTCGAGAATTCGGTTTTGTGAGGAGCTCAGTATAGAGAATATAGAAAGCCAAAAGCTGCAATGCCAACAAAGCCTAGCGAGCCAGTAGCTTTTGCCGATATCAGACCAGGAAAAGACTCCGATCACAGCTGCGGCGGACATGGTACTCTGTAAGCTCTAGTCAATGTCAGGCATCCTAGGCAATCGCCAACATACTGCAGTGTGGACGAAACGCAGCTCTTCCTCTTTACGCAACCTGAATTTATAAAGCAGGATTTTGGATCGCCTGCTGTCATCTTGTTCTTTGACAAGTTGAGTGATTGGTCCCAAGGTGTAGTGATGGAGAGCGCCGTTATATGGCAGCGTAGCGAATAAAAGCGCCTTGCTCGTTAACCATTCAACAGCCACCATAATGAGTTTGATATGATACCGGGGAATGGAGAGATTAACATGACACGAGAATAGAGAAGGAAGAGCCACGATATATAGCCACTACCTCAGAATGCGATGATCAGGACGTGGCTGATGCAGGGTTCTTCGAAATTGACATTATTAATCATGCTAATCGTGTTGTGCCGCGTCCGAGATCAGCGATTAGCCCGCGTTGACGCTTAGGTAGGCTGAGTGATTCATGCCTTAATAGAGAACGCGATAGTCCTCAGCGTTCAGAATTGTAAAGAGCTTCGTGGTCTAGACATCTCCTTAACTCATGTGGAAGTATAATGGAAGTCGTTGGCCCACCTTGTTGTATAGACATCTATGCGGGATTTGAGTCTCGACGAGGATAGACGTTGGTATTTGGTTTATCGTATGGGCCGCTGCAAGTAATATAGCCGAGGACGACAGCCTTCTGTAGGCGTTTCGTAAAATATGCCTGGGAAACAGCCTCGCTTTTTAGGCTGTTCAACATCATGCAGCTGAGCCCGACTAGAATACGTGGGCCCTTACAACGGGCTTACTATCGCTTACGAAACATATAGCGCCCGGCGCTAGTAAATGAGCTTACCTATTACCACCTAGCAACCGCTAACGTCTCCACAAGCCACCTAGTACTCGCTAGAGAAAATACTAAAGATTAGCCAACCATCGGGTTAGCGCAGGTCATTGGAGCTTACCTCTTAGTAAGCGGCTTGGCACTCGGCTTTCTACGCACAGATAGCTTCTTACTTATTTATCATCTATTATATCTTACCACAGAGCTCCAAACCCTATATCTATCTATCAGTGACAAAAAGAGTTGCAGGCGCCTCAAAAGAAGCCCACCTGAAACGCGGCGAGCTCTGAGAGCTAGTTATGCCCTAATATTTGGATTCATGAAAAGGTCTACCTAGATTGGGACACTCATGTGTGGGGTGGGGGGGTGGCTGGTCAACGAAATCGATAGGGAGTAGCTAACAAAGGTTCTATGAAGCCCACTAATCAACCAGCTTCCATCTGATCAAACGCACTCTTAGGCTTTGGTGCCCTCTCCTCCGATTAAACCAGGCTGAATGTCCCCCTACTCACATTCGAGGAAAGCTCTCCACTTGCAATCAGTTTCATCTCAGCCACACAGCAGCGTCCTTTTACACAGTCTCCAGTGAGATGGAACTTCGATATCGGCGTTTGTTTTACGCTTATGCTATCTCCTTCGCCCTCCTAAGCATTTTCATCGGACGTGACTTTGATCATGATGATTTAGTAGACGTACAGCGACGAAGGTTGCGGACCCCATTTGTATTCTGGGCAAAGAATGATTATAATGCGACCGAATTACGCTTATTGAATCACGTTTATCGAAAATCTCCTGATGGTATCAAATGGTTTAGTCACACATATGAGCCTCCCGAAGAGTCAGGTCCACATCAAATTGAATTGGACCATTCGTTTCTGAGCCTTAACCCATACTTTATTCAGAAGCAGCAAGCAATATTTCTAGAGTACCTTTCGGTTTTTCAAAAAAGTGAAAAACGGATATATATCCCTGCAGGAGATAATAACGTTAATTCACGGAAGCTACAGTCGTGGGATTATTTCAAAGATATTCGTTGGCGTGCGATTACTAATTGGAACGGGTGGAGGCATGCTCGTTTAATTGTTTTAAAACGCCATGAGATTGGATTTTCCGGCAAGGCCTATGGCTATACTACCGGCGAAAATCGAATTGGGGCAATTAAAGAAGACGGCGCTGAATGGCACTACAATCCATCCTCAGCGGCATATGAATTTCTCGGTTTCACCCACCTAACCGATGCAAATATCAAGAATGAAGGTTCGTCGCAGTTCTCAGAGATCGGACAATTCAAAGGCTTACCTTTCATCGACTCGATAGCTAATGATCTTGTCCAACGCTGGAGAAAAGCAGGCATAAAGTACGACCTGTTGTCAAACAATTGCGAGAGTTTCGGGATACGGCTTGCAATTCATCTCTTTGAGAAAGAAATCCGCACATTTGAATACCCAGACGACACAGTCGATCGCCTTATGCAGGAATGTGAAGCTCTTTCTTCCAAGTCGACCCTCACTGAAGTGTCATTCAATATCCTACGGTCAGGCGCAGATACATTTGCATTGGTTATCATCAACACCATTCAGCTGACTGCCGCTGCACTACTTCATTACATCACTGCATCAGATGGTATGCTTGCGGTGCGGAGACGCCAAAGAGCTGATCAGGCGCGAAAAGTAAAATGAGGGCATGCTCAGATATCAAGGGTATAAGCGCCTTCTTAACTGGATCTGGAAAGAGTAGCGAAGGGCTCAGGTAGCAATCAGATGCTCTTTCTTCTGAAATTGTCATTAGAGATTGTCTGGGTTCGCTTCAAACCACTACGTCAATTCTTAATATTGTCCCCAAAGTACTCTTAGATTCATACACGAACAGTAGCATAGATGAACTTGTCCCTTAAAAGTGTCAATGATATCATCGTATGCGCGGAGGTGGTGGCCAGTTAACCGATCAAACAATGGCAGATTCAGGCGTTACGCAAGGCGAGGCTTATAACCAAAATAATACGAGAAAGTAGCTGCTAGTCTGAGCAACAATGACCGCTGCCTTTGGCTGATTTATACATTCCAGGCTTTGAACGCGCCAAGGACTTCTACAACGAGCATACTTCATGAGAGCTAAAGGGCAAGGAAAGCCTTAGGCAAGATGACGAGCGGCACACAGGGAAGCTTTCTAAAACCGTTATGATTATTCGAAGAATGCTGGCAAATCCTATCAGTGGCATTCTACAACTTATGAACTGGCACTCTCAACCACGAAGGACAAGGTGGAATATATCTTCCAGTGACCTCGCGTATTATCGAATATCTAGTCGATCTCACCGTCGGCCATGGCACAGACTTCGGCGAGACAATGGTCATGGTCAATTAGCAAACATGTTGTTGATCCTTGAGCGTTGGCTATGTCATTTATGTTTACTCCTCTCGCGGATTGACCCCTGAAAAGCTTCGCCATCGAACTCTCTGCCTGATTTGCGTCGTACTTGTAGGTTTGAAGCTTTAGATCGTTCGTCTCTGGGAAGAGTATCACGTGTTTTGGGAATAATGGTGCACGCTGTGGTTTCACTGGTACTCTGGAGTCTGGACACTAATGGATCTGTTGGGTCTGCAATAATTCGGCCTAATAGAGACTCCGCGTACTCTGCAGGTAAAGAAGGCTTGAGAATGCAAAAAGCCCGGCTGAGATCCTCTGTTGGTGCCATGCAAGCGACAAAAAGAGTCGCAGAAATGTGAATGTCACTGACAACTGATCATTGAGAGTGATTTACACCTGCGCAAAGGAGGTAAGCACAGCGTTACGTCAACATTTATGTTACAGCTTTTAGCTCATCGGTGAGACTTTATGGGCGAATTCATTTAAGGCTGCCAATGCTTACGCTGCCTAATCCACATGATCTTTGGTAACGTTCGGAACGCACAGGTGCCTGGCGGAACACATCGGTGAAAGACGCTTACTAAGCTCCAAAGCCTTCTTCCTTCCGACTTCGTCATTGCACCACATCTTATATACTGACCATAGGGCAAGCCAACAAGGCGAATCAAAAAGGCAGACAGGGTCTACGAAAGAGTCATCCCGCGGAGTCCATCACCTGGACTTTACTTCGGACTTACTCTTATCTACAGTCTGAGAACCTTGCATACCAAGCATTTTCATATCAGGGGAATGTCCGCAGGCTAGGTACGAAGTGTCCTAGTGATATTCTTCACCGGCCCTTGGCCTGAATCTCGCGCATGACGTCAGGCTTCATACTTCCCCACCTGCCTCCGCAAGTAGCACAACACTCCTACGTTCTGCCCTGTCCATTCTGCCTTGTCCATTCTGCCTTGTCCATTCTGCCTTGTCCATTCTGCCTTTTACATTCTGCCTCTTACATCTTGCCCTCTGCATCTTGCTTTCTGCCTTGTGTCCATGCATGATCTTGCATTGTCACCTTTATTTCTACTGTCAAGACTGATCAAAAGCGGGCAAAGCTTGAGGCATTTCAAACCCAACAAGAGATTCACTTACTTCTGTCTCCGCTCTCGGCGCGCCTGATTAGGCACCTGACTCCTCACTTCACTCCTCCACTCAGGATCACCTACTTATATCATGGCATCGACCAGCGACAAAAGCTCATATCGCGCATTGGAGGCAGCCTTCTATCATAGCTAGCGCAAAGAAACGTCAGCCGACATGCGCTCTGCTTCGGAAAAATATGCTGGAGCCAGTGTTATCGAAGATAAACAGGTTGTCAAGTGGTCCGTATATAGGCCGTTAGACTACGTCCCAAAAGCAGCTGATCCTCTGCCCATCATTGACGATATCGATACTAAAAAGCGAAAAGCAGTATCGTCTATCATATATGGGAAGACCGTTCATGACTGACTTTGATAGGCAGAGAAATGAGCGTGCGAGGCTGGTCTAGCTGCAGGTTGGTTGTATTGTCGGTGGAAAGTCCCATCTAAACACACCCCCCGCCCCAGATATTGATGTCAGGCTCTTGGATTCAGAATGACTTCTTCTTGACCTTGGCTCACTGGTTATTTACAGCATCAAAAACCTTCGATACTGACTATCAAAGGCAGGGGGTGCTAGAGCAGATGAGCTCCCCTGGAGGTGACAGCCTGTGCGTCATTAGCTCTGATAACATGTCCTATGCACACAGTAAGTGAATCTCGCTTTGTGCAGTTCCATGTCATCAAGCCGATTAAACAGGTGATCTTATCAACGAGCCCGTACGCCTATGGGCCTTAGATGAAGTCTCTGACATCGCTGTCTTCCGTGCTTGCATACCTCACGACACACGTCGCTAACACGTCGTTAACGCCACCCAGATTGATACAGTCTGCACGTCTCCAGCCAACTCATGTATCTTTGGCGTCGCGTACGCGGTAGAAGATTCTGATATTCCGAACAAAGACCAATAAGTCAAGTCGGCGATCCCCGAAGTGGCAAAAGGGATGGAACAGTATCTCAACACTATTACAGGAATAACATGGCATAAGTACCAGCTAAGGAATTATGCTGCCACTTTGCAATTAAATGACCACGGCAAAGAGATCTATCAGAAAGCCAGGGAGACGTAAGACCAACTGTTCCCTCGGGGAGCTCTTTGCTGATCCGCTAATAGATAGACCGAAAATTCGCAAAGATCTTCAAACAGGACGAACGCGCTATGGCTACCGGCCGAGTATTAGCAGTAGATGGCGATCTCATAAACCATCCAATCGAGTGCCTGTCTAAAGCCTTCCTCAATTGTTGGCCCATCAACATGAGCGCCACGCATGGCTGCTCCGGAGGCATAGTCGGAACAATTGTGGAAGACAGCGAAGAACATTCCGCGAAGGTTGTCGGAATGAGTCAGTCTCGCGTAGCCGCAATGAATCATTAACCTCTAACAGTAATGACCACCTCCGTTCAGAATCATGAGGTAAGTTCTGTCACTCATTGGCTGATTTGTGGATCTTGACGTCCCCGCGCCGGTGAGAGATTCTCTCTGCTTCTGCTTCCTGTCTTCACGCGAACCTTTCTTGGCGAAAGATTCCTGCATCGTGATTTGATCTGGGAGCGTTTATTGAGGAGTGTAGGTGTAGAAGGTTGAAGCCGAGGTAGATTGAAGCTGGAGAAAGCCGATTCTGATTAGACAGATGGTTTGGAAGGCCAAATTCGGATAAGAAGCTTGTTGTTAGGAATCGTGGATTTCGGTAGAGTTGGGAGAGTGTGAGGACTTTGAGTTGGATGGATTGAAAGAAGAGTACTTGGGAAGAGCAGAGGGTTTATATAGGCAGAGGTAAAAGGGTATGAGTCAACGCCGGCTTGTGAGGCGTTTGTGGTGGCTTGCACGCCACCACATGAGCAAACCTAGATACAACAAGCGATAGGACACAGGTGAGTAGTGGTGTGCGCCCATCGCTACGGGCGTCATTCGTCCGCTGCTACGAAAGTTAAAAGCGACCACAAGAACAGGTCTCCCTAAGTCTCATAAAGTAAAAAGTAGACGGTTATACTTTGCTAGTTGTCATCATCGTACGCTGATACATGCTCGATTGGAAGAGGCGGGCGCTTCTCTTCTTCTGCATCGATAGCTTCTTACTTGGGAGATCGCATTTTCCGGGGACATGCCGTCCTGCAATTCCATAGTCTTCGCAATTGGTTACCGTACTCCGACTCGGCGTCACTTGAGGCTGACATAGGTGGCGACTCAGTATCGCGCGGGAAGATATCAATTTTTTTGATTCCTCGAGCTGTCTGTATCCATCCTTACCAAACACTGAAAATCATCAGCTGCGTGATTAAACGCAAGAGATACGGACGCAAGTACTTCTTCATCCTTTAAGAAGCCACTTAAAATTAACCACCACTTCATTTCGCATGGCAGAAGTGAGTATCTTCAAATGTAAATCCAACGGTAGGAACACCATTTCTAAGTGATGAAGCTCAAAATATCGACAGTCATCTATGAAGAAAGACTATTTGAATATGAACGATGACAGAGTAACTTGATTTCTGACCATCAAAGTGAATTCAACAACACTTCAGCAGTGACGGCAAGTGTTAAATGAGCCATCAATTCAGCACATGCGCTAGCATCTCCGCCCTGATAAAAGTTTCTCAGCACGATAGCGGTCGCGAATTCTGCGATTATAAAGCTGGACTGGCAGTGTCGCTCTATTCGCGCCGAAGAGAGGGTTGAAATTTCTTTAAGGCATGATAAATGCGGACCGAGAACTCATAGAAGATTCAAGCACTGGTTGTTTTCAGACCAAACATCCCATTATCCCCGGCCTCAGGGCCTGCCATCAAATCGTTTATTGGGGTTCTCAACCTTCCTTCACCAGATGCTGGGTCAGAAAGATGGAAAATGCTTGGGGGATGAAACCTCCACTTTCATGCCAAGGTCCCTCTACATATATCCTTGTCTCCCAAAGCCATGTCTCGCGGGCGTCTAGATTTCGAACAAAATAAACCAGTGGTATGCGATGGTGGGGACTGTCTCGCCACTGGGTCAGATCAAGTCTGAGAATGAACCCGAATCCATACCCAATGTGAGAAGTTACACTCACAACTATTGTTTGACCTGTCATCGCACCAATTTTTCCTCGGCCCATCGCGTACTAGGGACCGACATGACCCCCAAGGACTCTACAGCGCCTTCTCACACACAACTACACTTCCAAGGATCAAAACTAGCAGTCGGATCCTCTTTACACGTGCCACCATCGCAAGCACTCCCACAAGTCGCCTGATCCGCATAATTCCCCACCTGGCAGACAGGTGCGCCCGTCTGTCCCGCGCCAGCCGGAACCGTAGGCATTAAGAACGCCGACAACTCCTCCGGCGCAATCGTCGGATCTGCGTTGGAATCATACGAACTCTCGACAGTGAACCAAGATTCTGTTGCTTGATTCTCGTAGGCGTAGGAGACGCTCGATGTGCGTGTAATGATAGTTTCGAAGGGGCCGGTGGGGGTGGGGTTGTCGGCGCGCTTGGCTTTGGCGAGGGCAGGGGCGGGGGCTTCGGTATCGGGGATGGGGTCGTCGATGATTGTGAGGCGTGAGCGTTTTCGCTTGGTGGAGATGCCGGCAGGGAGGGGGATCTTGGTCAGTGAGGGGATGTTGTTCAGCATCCACATACCTGGATTGTAGGTCAGCTTGTGTCACTGCTAGGGGATAGTGATGTTGCTGACCTAGACCTTGGAGCGCGTAGCTGGGCGCTGTGTCGTGTCAGTGGAAGAAATCTGTGTTGTCAGAGGACCATACCGTTCGCAATACTTTTTGAGACACCCTTGTCCTGTGCGAGCTTGTAGACGTCTGGCGGCGAATTCGCGGCATCGTCAAGGCTGATTTTCTTGGCTGCGGGGTTACTCTTGTAGAGTATGCTGTTCCATAGACTCGTCGTGGTATAAGCAGCGTCATCAATAACGTCTGTCCTTGCCTTGCCATCTTTGACCTTCTTCATGTAACCGCTAAGATTATCGGGCCTTTTCCAGTACGGCGGGCATAGGTAGACGTAATAGTCGTCCTGCTCAAGTGGATCAGTCACATCGTTTGTGTGAATAGTGCATTGTTCCAACCTTAAAGACATTGCGCCAGATCTCAACATAAGCCTCCGCATCCTTCAATTTACCGTAGCCACACTTGCGATCGAGCCAGCCACGGATTGCATCATCGCAAAAAATCCACATACCGTTCATGACAGGTAGAGGTATAGGGATATTGAACCAGCCGTCCTGGGCTCGTATGTTTTCTGTCCCCGGAAGTCAGCCTATTCCTTGCTTTCATTTCTTTGCATTCGCCTACGAAAGAGCTGTTTGCTATCATCACTTTGTTTGAGCTCCCCCATGTAAGGTTGCAGGATCCGTTGATTTGCTACATGGACAGAGGAGATGTTGTGCATTTCCCAAATCGCTTTTCCAAGAGTTGCAGCAACCTCCTCAGTCTTGCAAGTCTCCTTGTTGATGTGCCAGATCCCGTTGTTCCAGAATGTTACGCCTGTAGCATGGACGAAGGGCGGGTCAGTATTCTGACTTCTTGTCAATGCAACAAATAGAACAGTCAAGAGCAACAAGTCGAGCTTCATAATTGCGTGGGTTGAATGCAGCTTTGCGTAGGATTGACGACAAGAAATTCAAAAGAAACGGGCAGAAGTCAATATGAAGGACTGAAAGAGAGATCGCCCTAAGACGAACATCAACCTTCTTATACACCTTGCCCTTGACAATTTCCACCAACAACTCTTTAATTTGAGGAGTGGGAGAGGATCGTGACCACCGTTGCAAACTAGTAGCATAGGAACAAGAGGAAACTTTGGCCAACGGTGCATTGTTAGGGTCTGGTTATTTCCAACCACAGTGACGAAGATGATTCAACAGGGTTTTCTATTGAAGAAGAACAAGCTTTAGATTAAAGTCTTGCAAGACTTGTGTCGCACCCTTGTGAGCAGGGCCCGCTGCCAATGAAAAGACTCGTGGAAACGGGCTTGAGGTTTCATGGCTTTGAGGCTCTTCAGGCTTTCGTGTTAGGCCGCTAGGGTTAGTGATGAAAGACTTCTTGTTGGTTGATGGTTCTGCTTAGAAAGAGGTTCGAAATTGATGTCGACGTTGGGGTACAGCTTTTTGAGTCGGTCCAACAGTCCAACAGCTGGCTACGCCGCATTCGACCACAAGCCTCAAGCCACAGCATGAGCAAGCAATTTTGACTCCCAGTGACCTCGCAAGCATTTCAATCCGCCTGTATGCGTTGAGTAGATTGCAGAGTCTGGCTTATACAAAGCTGGTCCCATGATAATTCACAACTCGATCGCCCTAAAGCCTGTGATTGCGACGAGGATGTAAAATCGTGAAACGTGAACCAACGTCTGGTCTTGTTGTCAATAGGCCTGATGCCCATTGATACAGTCATTCTTGTATACTCTGGAAAGGGTTCTGCAAACTTGTGCTCTGGGAGGTGATTGGTGATTGTTTTGGCAAACAGCGGATGTAGGTGGCGCTATGTTCCAGGTTCGACGCGTCAATGCTCAAGCTTTGTCACTAAGAGGAGTTTCAGTTTGACAATGCAGAACTCCGTGAACTGACGAGCTCACGAACAAAGCCTTGAAGTATTGCCTGCGATGGGACTTCGAGGGTCCGTAAGGTCATGTGAAAGAAGTGAAGATGGACCACGGGAGATTACAATACAGGGTCCTTGGCGCCAAGACCTGCTCTTAGCGCCTGATAAAAACGTTTCTTACGAATAGCCTGGTAATGTTTCCGGGCTTTTCTATGAGCAATTTCTGTCGATCATTTACTATGATGACGACCGCGATCGGTCTCAGGAAAACGTCTTCATGTTACCAACGTCGAACAATAGTAGGCTGTTATCACCTCCGAAGACACTGCTTCGTCTCTTGAGCTGATGGCTCAACACGAAACCTGCAGCGTAGCACGCGCCTATCGAGAGTAGTCCTCCATCGAAGCAAAGAGAAGTCTCATCAGCCCAGTCTCTTGTCTCAAAAGCAACTTGTGTGTCTTGTAGTCTCAAGCAATGATGGTAAACTGGTAACTTCGCCGGACATGGACGTGACAAATGCCACTTCGCCTTTATAAACTAAGGCGTCCTCCCTCTTTAGCGAGCCTTGGTACTCAATACCGACCATATCACCAGGTCAGAGCCTCGAATAAGAACCTCGACCTATAGGTTTACATTGAAAAAATAGTCAAAGCCTAGGTGTAAAAACAAATTAGTAGGTGCATTTGCGCAGCGATATTCCTCGCAGACAATTTACGTTCGCCAAAAAAGATACGGGGCGCTAATACGTAGCCATTGCGCTGTGGACAAGTGACTCGTCTCATCCACAAACGAGGACATAGCAGCCGGCCGAGAGCCATTTGGTGTCGATTTCGGACGGCATTTAGATTTCATTGTCGACTTGAGGCTAGTAGCCAAAGAAATTCCCACAAATTAGCAGATCTCATTATCACATAAGGGAATCTTTGGAGCCCAAGCGACAACTGCCTACGCGGTTCTTCATGTTGGCTGCTGCTTTTAATATCCTTTTTAGGACTGAACGTTCTGAATGCAACGAGCACTTCAATTTTCCCAAATCAATACATCCTCAAGGACATATTGTTTATACTTTCAGGAAAGCTTTTCCATCATACAACTTGTCATATTTGGTATCAAATGGTTCACCAAGTGGGGGCGTAGACCGATGTTCCTATCCCATCATCTTTTGGTCATCTTATCTCAAGAAGCATTTCAATTCTCACAATGCCAACAAAGACTCCTCACAAAGCAATTGTCTTGAAATAGTAGCTAGTACAACAATGGTAGCCAAAGCCTGGCCGAACAATGCCAGTGGTACATTAAGCGGTTCACTCAGCACGCACACAATCATCTCGATCCCCTTTGTCGAATCACATAAGTCAAACACTCCAAAATGCCTCGCCGCCAACAAATTAACGATCGGAACTCAATGAGCCTCCGCGCGTTCGCGCATGGCAAACTTCTCGAAGTCCGTCGGCGCCTCTCCTTGCCTCCTGTTCCCCCTCCGACCCTGCTACGCCGGACCTCTTGTCTCCGGCACGTGACTGCAGCGCCTCCTGCCTCCCCGGCGCTGCCCAAAGCGACCCTCATGTCAATTAGTGCGCTATCCAAGGCGACCCTCGTGTCAATTAGTGGATGTTCTGCTGCAAGCCAACAATCACCTCCGCCATCAGTGACTAATCCTGGAAGAAGAAGGAGAGCGACGGTGTCTGAAGTTCATAAAGACGCAATTGGTGATTATGTAGCGGCATGCGATAGATACAACAAGGATGTTAGAGATGAGGATGTGATAGCGGCTATGGAGAAGATGAAAGATGCTGAAGAAAAGTTGGTTGAGAAGATCGGTGGGGTCGAAGGTGGCGACACGGCACAGGTGAAGCGCGGGAGGGGTGTGACTTTCTCGGTGTGATTGCACCATCGGGGAAAATGAGGTTTGGTGAGTTTGAGTCTTGTTTGAGTATGTATGTTTAGAATGCAATGTATTGCTCGATCAGCACATAATTCACCCACCTCGCTTTGAACACCGCACCGTTTTGTTTTTTTCCCACGATATTGCGCAAAGATTCTTTTGAGTAACGTTTCGACTGATTAATCTATATCGAGCGGAGTTACACATTCTATTGCTATATTCGACGAAGAATGAAGGTACGCAAAAGGTGTAAGTGGGCTCAGCAGAACCCTATGGGATCTCTTAATATTTTGTGGAAGCCCGACCGAGGTACACAACACAAGAGTTTGCTTCGATCAAGTGACCGAGACTGACTCAATGAAGGGCGTTCTTTTCATCTCGATCAATCCAGTGCCGGATGATTTGAGAGGCTCATATCATTCCGGAATTCCTATCATAGACTGAGGATCAAGTAGGCAGGGTCACTGGTCACATTGATCGATATTTGTGCAGCTAGGATTTTACACATATTACTGCAATTATGAGCCACATATTACTGCAATTATGAGCGGTCTTTCTCTTATCCTCTTGGTCAGTCAGGCCTCAAGTGTTATGTTATGGAGGCTTTATGCAAATGGTCAGTCTAAGCTAGACTGGCACCTGGGGAGCTTTCCAGCCTCTGCCTTAGACCTCACTATCAAGGGCAGCCGATAATGGATCGGCAAGTTTGGAGGCAAGTCAAAATCGCTATCTCTAGCCATGACCCTGTGCAAAGCTTGACGCGTGAGAGAATGCACGTCGGACCTTCTTTGCCAGACTAACGATCCAGCCTCTGACCTTCCGTTTCTTGGGTTTTTGTATGAGATCCCCAAAGCCAAGATCCACACTTGAAATTTCGGATGGCCACTGGAAATCCGAAGTCAATGCTATGGAGCATTTGTCATAGTACGTGTCAAAGTTCGGGTCGGCCATTCCGGCAGCTTTTGCCCAAGCCGCCGTCTCACTTCCTCCAGGACCTAGGACGAGTCAGTATTGTACTACTGAACATAGGAGGTTTTTGGTATGGCTAATACCACAAAGACAGGGAGGATGACCTCCGTCCCATGTCTGATCGCTCAAGGAATCTCCTCTCGGCTTCCCAAAGTCAGAATTGTTGTAGTTGAAGTTCCAGGGTTTGCCCCAGTCCGAGGCATCACAGACCGGTAGTGTCCAGCTACCTGCATAGCGCCCGGCACAGATGTCGAAATCCTGACAACCCTCAGGGTACAGGGCTTGTGTCAAAAGCGTAGCGTTGGAAAGAGGGTATGAAAAGTTGAATGGATCTGTGCCTGTTTGTTTCGCCAGTCTGTAGCTTCTTGCAGATGCTTCGGTAACCCACTACTTTAATTAGAGGCTGCAGAGACATGATTGAAATTAGAGGACCCACAGTTAGGTTCAAGCCTACTTCAGAGAGCTTCTGACCACCCCAAGGATAGCCTACAACGCCTTGATGCTGCCCATCTTTCGGAATGAAGTTGTATGTGTAATAAACACCCTCATCTGCGCAATACTTGGAATCTGGTGGGCCCGTCATATCTGCCACGCAAGACGCATTCGTGTTGATATCGTTTAAGTTGACATACAAAACCCACCTTTTGTTGTTGGGAAAAGTATTCCAGAGTTCATTAATAGAGCGAGAAGTGATCTCAATGTTTATGTTCAACTCCAGGTCGCTGACTGGCGTAAGAGCAGTCATTGAATCTACCCATGTACCATTTGACATCATATCAGTTATGTTGAAAGCAGGTTCACTCGGTACGATACTACCATTGAAAATGAACAGTGAAGCCTTGTCAAGTGCCGTACCAAATTGTCGGTATATCGCTTTGGCTCTCGGTGCAAATAACTTCTGTGCTAGATCTGGATCTTTCGACTGCGATATCGATTCTGATAAATATGAACTGAAGGCAGAGAGTACATTTCCTCCTGCTCCTATTGCAGGACCAAAAGGCTCTATACCGGAGAAAAGACCTAATATTGGTCCCAAGCCTGCTAAGATTGAACCTATCCCAGGATCAGTATCGGGTGTCGGGTAGAAATCGTCAATGTTGAAGTTATCTAAGGCTGTCGAGGCCGCCGCTGCGCCGAGAGCAACCCAAACGTTGTTCAATTGTTGATTGATGTTTAGCACAGAAGCAATGACGATATAGCCCCACAAGGACGGCAAGACTGTCTTCTGCAGCAGTAGCGCCGTCCGTGAGCCAACGTCGGTACATACAAGATTCTGCTTGCAGGGGTTCTCCAGGTTGCAGTCGAAATTACCAACCCCAAGCAATTGAATGCCCAACGCTTTTGTGAAGCTTTCACCTTCTGATAAACCGGACCACCATACTCCGTCAGGCGTTGCTTCATGCGTGTCCGAGTCGTCGCCACCCTGAATAAAAGCACGGATTGAATCGTCCGTTGGTGTGCTCCACGACTTGACCGTGAGATCCCACAGCGGACTTCCATCACATAAGAGCTCTGAATGCCTAGAGACATCCGCTTCTCCATAGCTCCATCCCTCACCACTTCGAATAAACGCGACACAAGCCAGTGTTTCGTTAGGACTTGATGAGAAAAATAGAGAGTAGTCACTGATTAGTCCTTCGCCAAAGTCATTATAGTAACCGGTGGTGCTATCGAATTCCAGAAGCATAATGAAACGGTTGTACAGCAATTTACATCGAGCACTGCTCGATACGGGCACACTGGATATAGCCTCTTAGCATCACAATAGCGCTGAATAGAAGGTATCTTTGACATACCTGGGTTCGCCATGCCCAAGAGAGATATACTGATGGTCAAAAGCAGGTGATTTATCAAGTCCAGGGATCTGAGCGAAAGAGATGATCTTGTCCTCTCTTACAAGGATATTGATGAGCGCTAAGGCTAAGTCATTTATAGCGTTGTCGTTTAGATTATTATTGTCTGTGTCAGCTGGCAGATAAAACACAATAAATGTTGCGTCGCCCAGGGATATCTGATCAAACGGACTAACATTTTGAATCGGGGAGCTAACGGATTCGTCATGGCCAACATAGATAGAAAGCGGCGATATGGTCGGGCTGGTATCTACCCCTTGACGTCGTAGCAACGAAGAGTTCGACGCAAAAGCAGCTGAGACTGAGAAGTAAAACACCAACAATTGTCTAAATAGACATAGTGCCATTTCTCGCAATAATGTGTGGACGCAGGATAACAAGCCAAGAGTGAGTATTAAACTCTTATTTAACGCCTCTGCAAAGTCCAATCCTAAAAGTGTCCGAGTAGTCTTGGATTGCGGAAAGGCGCTTATACTCTCATGCAGAGGCAATCGAACCCGCCCCAAGGAATATCATCTGAACGCCATTCTTACGATTGTCTCGAAAAATTTAAGCGTCTGGGTATAAGCCGACGTGACGACCCACACCCGACAACCTTGCAGTGATCCAGATCCCTTGGCCCCACCCCACACTGACTCGGGGATGTACGGCTTCTGCGCCAAATCCAGGTCACCCCCTTATCTATTGTCGAGAAAAGCAAAGGAGGGCTAGATAGTAGTCTTTAGCCAAAGAAAGCCAGACTCTACATTCTGTTCGGCTGCAGAGAAACCGCCTATTCTCTAGGATCAACGATGCCTAATATACTTAGGCATCGTTGATCCTAGACTCCCTTGCTGATGCCCTCTTCACCCCTGATGGCTCAAAGGTACTAAGCATCCAGAGCAGCGACTCTCCGAGATAGCATCTATCGTTTGAGGTTACACTTCTTCTCGCAGACCAAGCATTCGCTTCCATATAATTCATACACCTGATCACGTTTTACCAGGCAGAAGATCAGCGAAGCCGATTAACGATAATATGACTACACGGCTTTTTCATGCAACCGAACATCTCTAGTTGGGCACCGGGCACATCTATCGACGGCGTGTAAGCAATATAGCTCCAGCCTACTGCATGATACAGCGCTGATTGATCAACCCTAAGTACAGCTTAAAGCCTTGAACGGGTTCTGATCCAAGTAGAATTGTAGAAATCATCCACATACTTCTTTATTGAGTGTTTGAGCTAGCTCTACCCAGTATCATCTCGAGTCCCCAATACTGCTTTTTCCCTTTTCAGAGAGCGCTAATGCGTAGAAACCACCGATTTCGCTTATCTGGCCCATCCTCAGTATCCGGAGCGCGAGGGAAAAAATGTGCTTCAATGGCTTTTGAGTCTGAGTGGTCAGGAATTGGAGCACGACAATCAGCGTTGCCCCATTCCGGATTCCATTTACAAATTCGGCTGAAGGGAATATAAGACTTTCTAACTATGAAAACTCCGATCTCACTAAGATCCGGCATTCTGACCCGCAATAAGCCAAAGAAAAAGTCGAGAAGGATGCCGCAAAATTTGTCGTAGTAGTAACGATTATGGAAGCTTGCTTTGCTGGAATGCTTCGTTGATTGCAGATAAGGCGTCAATTTGAAGGCAACGTAGTCCCCTCTGTAGACATTGATGAGTTGAACATTATTCAGATCAACCGTCAAATTCATCTTATATCTCATGGGGGTGGTGTTTTGCTCCATAGAGTGAGATTGATGGATCAAGATTGTTTGCTGAGATCTAGATCCTATATCTTCTTTTCCACGTGGTCCAAACCAGCAACTGTCCCTGGGGTGGTGGTCATGGCTATCTCCACGCAATCTGCAGTGCCGCACCCAATAAGGAGAGGATGGTCCATGTGAGAATGATGTAATAGATAGCAGAATGATTCCGATTTGGTTGTTCTGTACGTCAAAACATTCAAGCCAGCAGACTGCAGCTTCCACCCCGGAGAGCATGGAGCAGTCGTTTACAGCATACCTTACGTATTCGGTGTCTGTTGTCAGGACTAGACCTCGGTTCCCAAAAGAAAACTGAGACCCACGCCCAAGGCCGGGGCGGAGAACGATGCTGCCACAATCGCCAAAAGCTTGAATCCGGGGAGCCAAGATCGGTGTTTCTCCGAGTATCGAGAATCTATAGCGATCATCACTTAATTTGTAAGTAGGTGGGTGCTCAGTTTGCAAGCCAGAGGGATAGAAGGCTACTCACGATTCTGGGAGCAATGAGACCATGCGAAGATTGATGGATCATTGTAGGTCTTGATTAACTCCAGCTGCAGTCGGCGAAAGGCGAGCTTTCCTTCACCGTAGCAAAGAGGCATACTGATATTGAACAGTCCAAGCAAACTATAGGCGTGGTCCTCCTCGACCGTCACCTTGCGGTGCGAAGCCCATGATAGCTTGGCAGCAATCGAACAATTTTCAAAGTGCATCAAATGCGCTTCGGACATGCGACAACCCTTGGCAACATCCTCTGCAAATTCCTCTCTCGTACCAATTCTATGCCAGTTCTGGTCGACAAATACAAAGAAAGTGGGAGCAAGGAGCTCCTGTAAGGTCCAGCTTCGTGTGAATCACTTTGCGCCCTGAAGCACCCGCCCCATCGCCTGGTGATCTGATACTCTATCAACACCCTCAAGATACCCATAACACATCCCTGAATTCCTGTACCACCGGAACATCGAATTAATCGCTTCCTGCATGTCAGCCGGATTGGTCTTGTCGATGCAGCAGGTATCTATCCATGCAAACTCCCACCCGTCCCCAGCAGCTAAGTCGCACCAGCCTTGAAGCTTTTTCCAGCCTCCGGATTTGAAGTTGCCAGCCTTGATCAACTTATGATGATGCAGCATGTCCTGGTAGGTGATCTCATCTTGGCTGGGTGAGAGCCATGTGTGCGAGATCACTGCATATTCTGGCGATGGCCGGTGGCCCAACTCCTCTATCTCGTAAGTCTTGGTATTGACAAATCTCATCTTATATCTCGTGACTTGCAAAGACTATGAGGCCGTAGGTTTGAATGAGTGTTCACTTTTCCAAAAGGCTTGCACGAATGCTGAGGAAATCGGAAAGTATCAAGGGCAATTCTTCTGAGCCCCTTTAATACCACACTTACAGGTGACGAGGCTGAAACTATTTTGACGCCTGTGGCTTTGCCAAGTCTCACTACGACATGATGACTTAATTTCCCCCCAATACGCTGCGTGCGTCCGTAAGGCTATATGGCACAGCATTGGCACCTGTCAGTCAGGCCAATGAGCAACATTACGAGTCCAGGCAAAGTCATTCTCGGCCCCCTTCAATGATCTGACACGCATGGCCGCTAGCACGCTGGCGTCTGACGTTACATGTCCTGGACGTATCATGCGTACATGCACTACACCTTCCGAGGTTCGCGGCGGGGCAGTGCTTGCACCACAAGGATTTTTGACGCCTTGCCAAGTTGTAACTATGAGATAATACAAAAACCCATCATAAGAGGGGCTCATACCCTGCGTTCTTTGTGTCGAAAAGACAAGGAGTCTTGTCAGCCTGGAACTCGAGTCCTCTTAGATCTTAGATTCACTCCCATCACACACGAGCGAGTCCTCCAGAGTGTGCATCCGATCGCCAAAGTCCTAAGAGCAAGTTCACCAGCATTGTCGGTGCTGCGAGACCAACAAACATGGCAGAAAAGGCTGCGAATACTGGGTCCACCGGATTCTCTCCTGGTCTCATTGGCTATCCACAACTCCCGATGATCGTGGCTGAATGGGCAGCTCTACTTCCCTTGGTCTTGCATCTCGCTAGTTACCAAGCCGACTATATGACGATCGGCGAGATCTCGCTTCTTGGAAGGCTTCCCATAAGCCTCTTCCCTACACTGGGCGCATATTCCGGGTTCGCGCGTCTGTTAGAAAGAGGTCCCAATTATCTGGACTACGCCAGCGCCAAAGGGGGATCAAGTCACCGAGCCTGGGATGTGAATTTCGGGAATGCCTTTACTGTCACCAATGGCGCAACAAGCGCTACAATCATGTCGTCTGTGCTTGAGAAGCGAAAGCCTTCACGCATAAGGATAGAATTACCCATACAGAGTAATCAGCAGGTGAAAGGCGACGAGGCAAGAAAAGTCTATCGGCCTCAAGTCCTGAACGTATACCAGTTTCAAAAAACGGAAGGCCACAAGCGCACATTAATTCAACGGGCACCAGGAAACTCGAAACTGGCGACAGCGTTCATGATCCTCTTAGTCGCTATTCTAGTAGGCATCGCCATCTTTTTGGGAATCTTTGGGACTTTTGGGAGCGCAGTCATAGTCCTTCTTTGTGCCATCTCTGTCGTGGTCTGTGAAACGACTCCAATTCGACGACCAGCGATCTATCTCGAAACCGGCGAGACTCACGATGCCTGCATGCTTGTTGCAGCGCATGAAAATGCGACAGAGTGGCACCTTTGCATCGGTGATCTTGGAGTGGTCGATACGGTCCTCAACAAACCGGTGATCGTCCTTCCGCAAGGCACGCGCGCTCGCCTGGCCGCTTTCTGGTTCCGGTGTGCACACATCATACAACTCACGGCAATGACTTTTGTGGCAGGTCAGAAAGGCTGGGATGGGGTTTGTCTTGTGATTCTTCTGGTCATCCACTACATCGTTTCCTGGAACTTCCATCCCAAGAAGCTGGCGAGAAGATGGCTCGAAAAAGAGGGTATTGATGTCAAGGTCGAGAGCTTCGAATTCCATGGTCGTTCGGATCTTATTCACACTATCCAATTTCTCAGCGGAACTGAATGCCACCGGTGGATAGATGAAATCATGGTGCCGCATCCACGTCGTAACTTCTCATTGGAGATGCTGCAGCTGCCAGCAAATCAAACTGTACAATTTCCAAAAGAATTTAACGCCCATGATCGGGGAAAGATGTTGCGCAATGTTAGGGCCGCAAGGCTGGGGGCTTCGAAGATCAAGGACGTGCTAAAGGATGCTAAAGTCGTATCTCACTTTACTTCTCCCTAGATACGCTTCTCAACTAGCCAGAATGTCCGATACATAGTAAGTTATATATAATGGAGAAATGTCTAAGCCCTAACTTCCCTGGAATTAGCTTTGAACAGCTAATTCCAGCTAGAAAGCAGGAGGCGGTAATTGGCAAACAATGTCATATCTTTCAACATCTTGGTACTTCAACGCTTACCTAGGAGCGAACCTACGTCAACATTCTAGGTTCTCGACGCCGGTGGCGTCCGGAGATCCCTCAGTGTGAATCATGGGTGATACAAGCTGAGGCCGAATCGCATAAGGTAACTCATGTTAAGAATCCTACGTAGTCTCGATGCTCCGTTTCTCTAGTGACATCCACTTCTCAAGCCCCAATCGCGATCGACGACTCTACTTGCACTGGTTCGATTGCTCTTCTGAAAACAGCGATGATTACGCTTTCATGCGCATCCCAACAGCTCAGGGTACACCCATCGCTTTCATTGTCTAAACATGACGAGTTACTAATCCAGCTATACGCTTCAAAGTCTAGTCTAGATGATTCTTCTGTTCTATGGGCTCTAACATGGCTTGAACGCCACGTATCTGCAGTATTTTTCCTACTCCTGCGGCGCAAAGCCACACTATACGATGATGCACACGACTAAACGTAGTGACTCAAAGTATGGCTTTGGCCCAAGCAGCGGAAGGTATCTCAAAAAAAAAAGACGAGGCTTTTTAGACAGCGAAGCTTTCATGATCGTAATGATTGGATGAAGAAAGGCGAAGTACAAGTCTTCTGTGGGGGTCTCAGCTGTTGATCAGATTGAGACATTCTGTGGCGGGGTTGAGACATAACGCTTTTTCCCGACCACCAACATCGAAATCTTGCAAGAAAGGCATGATACGATCACCATGAGCTGAGATTGAGTTCAACAGCCGCGGGATCAACCTGTTGGTTTCTTAGGGTCTGCTGATGTTTATAAAAGTACATCGGCTACAAATCTCTGGAATTGCATGCTCTATCATCGAGCTCGGTCGTAGCATGCGATCACTTTTCTGTGTGCCGTTTTCGATATTCGTCGTCTCACTCACTGCTAAAGCTTCATCCTCCTCTCTTCTCCCCAACAATTTAAGCTCCGCAGCAATACTGCCGCTTAACCAAACTTATGGACCATCTAGTAATGCAACGTCAAGCAATAGCAACAAAACACTCGGAGCTACCTTCAATCTCGAGCATGAGCCACGCATCCATCATATTCATGACCCTATTCCGCCATCGTTGAGATCTAGGCAAAGATTTCCAGTCGGTAATTTAGGTCATGCTATATTTTGCAACATCCTGACTGTGTGGCGTTCGCCCCACACAACAGAGCAGGCTTTCAGCGATCCCGATTTCAAGGAAATTGGCACCTGGTTTGCGCTGGAACCTTACGCTCGAGCAGCCGGGTGGGATATGACGTTACTTGGTTGGGCTTGTATTTGGTTTTTGCGAGGCTCTATTGACGGTGCCCAAGAAAAGGTTAGATACTGGATAATGCCAGACACAAAGCTACTAGACCTACGGGCGTTCGTACTCGCCGAATTTGAGATGCGTAACTTCGCAAGTCTAGAGGAAGAAAGCAGCAGCTCAGGGCCTGGGGACGGATTCGTCAGCAGTCTTCTCAACACAACAACAAGCGCCTTCACATCTCGCCATATTCATAGACAGGCAGCACGGAGGGGATTGCAGGAAAACCAGACTCTAAACTCGGAGGTTGAAGGGCTCATTATACAGTGCGACACGCAGTGGCTAGGTGACACACCCGTATACCCAGCATCATTAGTCGAACTCGTCTACGAATTCCTGCTACAATTGGTATTGCTCAATGAGCCCGAAGATAAAATCATCACCAAACTGTCACGAGGACAAAGATATGACATTGGACCCAACCGCTACGGAGCCAGGCTGATCGTAGTTTTTGATCTCGTTATAGTCGGGGATCTTGAGTTAGATTGGTGGGCCATTGCCACCTCCATGCTTATACTGTTGAAACAACCGATCGCGGCGAATCGATATAATGCGTTTGCGGGGAAAATGTTTGTGCAAGTGGAGGGTTCGAAGGGAAGACTTCCGTCGTATCTTAGCGCGTGGTTCCTTGGCCGTGAACAGCCCGATCCACCTGATGTTCCTCCACGATCTTGAGGAACTACCATTTCGCTTGCAGCCAGCTATGAAAAAAAGGCCTAATTAATGCCAAGGTCTCTGTGTGCATGGGTAATAAGAACTCTGGCATTGCACTCGCGATTGGTAATGCTCGAGTAAGCAAATCTGCCATTGCTTTTAGGGGGACAAAAGGGTGGATTCGATTCCTGCCGCACTGGGCCTGCCTGAACACCTCAGGCCACCCATCGGGCGTCCGAAGAGCTTTCAGGAGATAATATTATGAAGAAAGCCAAGTGGGGTGTAATCCAGGACCAAAATGTGGAAATAGTCCACGCTACGTCTATGCAAGACTTGTGAGATGTTCGGCACCTGCCGTCGATGTGGACACTCAATGGGTACGATTTAGTGCAAGCTAAGGTGTAATATAAGCAAACCAGAGAATTCAACACCAGAGTGATCAAGCTCAAAAGAGATAGCCTTTTATGTTAGCCACGGGACTTTGAGGCCGTATGACATCCTAGTCTTGTCCAAATACCTTTCCACGCATTCGAATTTGGAATCTATAAGCCAGCGAACTCATGAAAGCACTCCCTTGCAGCAGTAGTACCCTGACGCAAACTTAATCTGCAAACCATGAGGTATTTATTGGCTATTTCATGCCTAATTTGGATGGGCCTGCGGATGCCTCAAGAAAAGTCTCAGTCTGGAGTTGCTTCAAGAGCGGTTGTTATTCACAGCCATATCATCGCAATGAGATTATTTCGCGATCCCCAGTGAAGACCCGTGCTTTCACTCATCCCATGCATAATTCCCTCTATCATGACGAAAGTACTATCGGCTCATTTTCATTATAAAACGAGACGTCGTGCTCCTCAACATCCCAACCAATTCCTCCCACGATCTCGCCCCCGAACTTATAGCAACCTCCATCCCACACCTCCTCCTCTCTTCAGCCAAATCATCACTGTCATCACGATGTACAACCCCCCAACCCACAAACCCCTCGCGCTCCTCAGCCTCTTCCTCCTCTCCTCCACAGTAACAGCAGGGCCAATCCCAAGCGCCGCCGCTTCGACGCTCTTCTTGCACAACATCATAGCTTGAGCAGCCTCTCCCGAACCCCAACACCCCAATCCTGGCGCGACGAAGGTCAGCAAACGCGGAACCTCCCCATCCCTAGTCGACAAACGGCAATACACCGATTACCCATTTCCGTCTTACCATGCTCCACCTGCTGATGGTGGGGGGGCAGGCGCAGGGGCGGGCGCGGGAGAGGGCGCGGGCGTTGGGGCCGGTGGTGGTGCCGGCGCTGGGGTTAGTAGTGGTGGTATCAGCGTTCCTACAATAACAACTTGAGCTACTATCTGTCATTGGACGTCATTGCGATCAGAGGGATGGAAGGCCGTGTTGAGTCTAGGGAAAAGATATCGAGGGGTATTAGCTTACGGGCTCACTGCTACACTCTACGAAGGAGATCTCATTAGGCGAAAAGTATTGATTGGGATTGAGGGATTAGTGTGAACGTAGTGGCGACCTAGAGGGTGAGAACTTGGACATCTTTGATCGGTACAGCAGCGTTTGCGGTGTTCTGCAATCAAATTTTCACCGCAGTACGGCGTAGTTTCGATCAGCATTGCGTAATTGAATCGATTGATGAAGCTTTTCGAGGAGGCTAAAGCTGCCAATACGCTGACCAGAGAGTAAGTCCGTGCAACTCGATTCGACGGCCTGATCTTTGCCTAGACTCGCATTCTAAGTTACTCGATGTTGCTAGACTTGCGGTCAATAGCGACCGGCAAATGCTTGTAGTGTGTGGTCATGGTTGTGAGACAATTCTTGATACTTCATTGCCCGTTAGACATCCTCACATCTTTCGTAAGACCAAAGGCAGCACAGTCTCGTATCATCAGGTCGAGTGCGGGTCTTGTTCGTTGAGAAATGACCAAGGTGTATGTATCAGAGCTGGACTTCATGACTTCAGATCACGTAGAATTCTTCAGATGATTGTAATTCTATGTCTTCCTGCTCTTGACCATTTCTGAGTATCTATCGGATTCGAAGAGCTCTCTGTTGTCGCCAGTGGAAGCCTCAATACTGCATACTATTCTACACTAATGTTATTGAATGTGCCGATACGGATAAAGACATTGCGTGAGTTTCTGTTTCCTTTGATGTGACGAATTAGCAAGCCCTCGAAGCCACTCATATTGCTAGAGACGGTAATTGGTAGTAGATAGAGTGATCCTTCATCATAAGATTGCGGTTCTGCGTCGTCCCAGATAATTTCGAATTCAGACAGGGGTTGGTCAAACATATGAACACAAGGTTTGCCACTGTCATCGAGGCCGGAAATAGGGAGCAGCCCCCCTTCAAGCGTCAGAAATCCACCTTTCAAGACCCCATTGGGCTTTGTTGAAATCGCAGGCTCGACCTGTATCTCCACTACTTCTATCAGTGTATGGTAATCGAGGATTGACGCTTCTTGCCATGCAATTTTGCCGCTTATAGAGGCCCATGACCAGGAAGGCGCTATATAAGAGTCATACGGTGATCTGTTAACGCCACTAGCCGTCCAGCAAAGTTGGTAGGGAATAATGGAGCTCCAAAGTCCAGCAATGAAAGAATGACCAGTCAATTGTTGAAGCAGGTCTATTACCCCAGAAATAGCCACCAGCTTGTCTTTAGCAAATGTGAGATTGCAGGATGAGTATTGAGCTCTGATTCTCATCCACAACTCGAATGTGTCATCGGTAATTCTATTGTCCTCCATGTTGTTTGGTGTTGTATTGAAGTTGGATTGCCTATACAGATCTCTGGGAACTTCCTTTGGAAAGGACTCGCTTGCCATCAATTCCTGACATTCCCAGAAGACCTCACTAGACCCAAAATGAATCTTTCGAGGAGCCAATAGTCGTTCTTGCACAACCCAGGCACGCTTGTTCACAGGCTGATCCTCGACACCAGCAATCATCTTGTCTTCATTGAAGATCAAGACATCCGGCATTTCTTGTTCAGAGCCCTGTAGATGGACGCGTGGGAAGCGAAGAGCTGAGATAGAACGGTCATTGAAGCAGCCACCATCACTATCGCTGGCACCAGCAATGGAAATGTTACAGAAAGACCCAGTATAGACGCCACTCATTCTAGCAGATTGATTTGCCCAGTCCTCTTCTGAATCCTGGATGATGCACAAAGCATCGATCCACAAATATTTGATACCTAAGAACTTAGTTACGAGAACCGCATCTTGGAATGATTTAGGTAGTCGAGAGAATGGTTGCCATTGTTGCAGCTCAGAGAATAAATGCTCAACAAGCTTCAACGGAGTGATCTTGCCCCAGCAGTGACTGACCGTCATATAGTTGGATTGAAGGTCTACAGTCCCTGCTGCTGGTAGTCTCAAGCACCAGCTGTCGTCAAAATGATTTATCTCCAGGATACGTTGTGGAAATTTTCTCCCCTGTCGGTTGAACTTGCAAAGCTCATGTGTTCTATCGCAGTCTTTTATCCATCTTCGGCACAGACTCAGCGTCGCTTCTGTTCCAGTATTTCGATTTCTGATTGGTGGATAGTCAGCAAGAGTACGATCTAAATCACAATGATCAGCACGGGCTGTGAGTGCTTAGTGGGGGACGAATAAACCAACCGACATATTTTGAGGATATGAGGGAGAATCTAGAGGCTGTCACAGCCGCCTGAAAATATCCAGGATTTCCCTTCTCACTCAATCTTACATCTTTCTTGGCGTCAGCAATGTCAAAAGCAATTGACATAGCCATGCGAGGTAGCAATCCCTCATGCTGGGCCCCTTCTTCCACGTCTTCCTGCTTCAGATATCTGTACGGGCGATAGATCGTCATCCAGCGATTGTATTGATCTGATGAACCTTGAACACGCTGCAACTTCTCTCGAACAGCCGCACAGATGTAGCACCAGGCTTCTTCTGACCTGACAAGAGATGCTTTGTCCGGATGGTGCGGGAGCCACTGTCCATGTTTCTCCAGATTTGACATCCGCAGGCAAGTGTTCATGCATACCGTACAAACTCTTGGAGAAATGTCGTCTTCCTTTACATTCATATTCGTCATCGGAGCTGTCATTGTATTGACGCTCTGGATTTGAGCGGCAGATAAAGAACGAAAAGACGATTGCGACCGAAGCTCTGACGCCACGCAGTACACCGTGGTTCAAGGGGCAGCATAGAAAACAAACTACATACATTTGATACTTACCAGCATCCAATGGAAACGGAGTCTTATGTAAAACGATCACAGCATGTTCATGGCACAATGTAAACGGCCCTATACTTGGCGAAGACATTCTCCACATCAGGTGCCCGGCGCTCGGTGTTGGTGGAGCTAATGGGCGCTAGCGCCCGCACCTGAATAGTTTCTTCTCTTGAGAATAAGTTCTTCTTCCTTAGCAGACCTAGTAAATCACTTTCGTAACAGAAACACTCTGCAATAAGTATAAGGGCCTCTAGAGTCAGCACGATAGACATGAAGAACCCAAGGCAAAAACACGTCATTGCGAATGGACAAATACCGACAGCCTGGGCAACTTAAGAATGATATAGAGTAATCTCAATGGATGGTAGACAAGAGATACCATTTCTTCCAGGCGATGGATGTTGTCTTCTAATTAGTATTTACATACTAAAAATTCTGGAATCCCAGGTTCTGCCATCCTCTCAGAATATCACTCACTATCATCATCATCACCCATAGCTACATCTTGCACATCTTCTGACCCATCCTCGCTCTCTGTCGACGATTCCTCCATCTCTATCGCCTCATCCGCCGTATCCTCATCATGCTCATGAATGAACGGCCTCACAAGAAGCGGGGCTTTGAACGATCCATTAGCCCTAAAATAAATTAGACCTCCTGCATAGTCGAAGGTAGCTCCCTGTGGATGAAATAGATTGTTTCCCAGCAGCAAATCACATTGCTGCTTACTATCCACCGACACCCTGATCGGTACCGACAACGTGAGGGGTCCATCCTGGTCTTCGCCGTCGATGAAAATGCGGAAGTCCTGTCGACAAAAATGTTAGCGGCAAAAATTCTCATCAGTTGTTGGGGCTGTAGGGGCTTCAACTTACGGCGTACTTGTTGACAACATGGTTGCCTCCTTTTGTGGCATTCAACATGGCTATCGCATGCCTGTTCTTCCGGATCGATACCTCAGGCATCACCGAACGGAGGAAACTCCTCTTGATTGAGGTCGCTTCGTTGCCGCTGTCCACCGTCACCTCTCTTTCCTCGGCGTCTGGGTAATTTAATCGAACTTTCATGCTCAGGTCGATCATCTGAGCGTGAAGTGGGCAGCAAGTGCCCTCTGGCTCGTACTTCGTGGCCTCGATAATCCGTTTTTGGCAACTTGGGGGAGCTTCTGGAGTGTCACTGATTTCAGCGGAAGCTCCTTCTTGCGATACTAACGGTGTCGGCATCTCCTCCTCCATTCGCTGTGGTGTTGATGGAGGCAGCCTCTCATCCATCTGTTGGGGCGATGGTGGAGGTGGTATTTGCTCCTTCCATCGCGGCGGTGGTGTTGGCAGCATCCGTTGGACCTGCATTGGCGTGGGCGGTGGAGCCATTTCCCGATCCGCTGCTGATTGAGCATTTACTCCATGCGGAGCTTGATCAAGAGAATGGCTCGGGGAGTTCCGGTAAGACGTAGCCGACATTTCGCCTCTACGAGGTGTACCATATCCCACAGCGTAAGGATCCTCAAATTTTTGAATTTGAGGAGCATTCGTCGGCCTTGGCGACTGCGCGTGATACATTAGCCTATCATGGATATCGCCGTTCTGTAGATATGGTTGTCCGGCGCGGCTCTGGGGTCTCGACTGATAGGGTACGCCTACCTGTCTCGACATGGTGTGAGCCCGCTGTCGCGGTGTGGCAACACGCATCGGGGCTGGGTTTGCGTACCCAAAATTGATCGACAAGTCTCGATTATGGACAGGGTCTTGAAGGTACGGGGGGCTTGTTGTCTTACCGAGTTCTTCCGTACTCGGAAAGGAGCTGCCATCTGTACTGACTCCGCTCGTGACTGCCTGCAGTGACCTGATGGACCATTAGTTGGAGCCATTGCGTCGGAAGAGTTCTTCTATTGATCAAGAGGCGTTTTCTGTGGTGTTCAAAAACTTGAGGACTAAAAACTTACAGAGGTGAAGATGTCAAGCTGTATGAAGGCCGTTTGGCAATATATATATTTATAGACCTGAAACATTGATCTGATTTCCTCATCCAGGATGAACGACCGTCTT
Organism: Bacidia gigantensis; assembly: GCF_019456465.1. NCBI lineage: Eukaryota > Fungi > Ascomycota > Lecanoromycetes > Lecanorales > Ramalinaceae > Bacidia > Bacidia gigantensis. The sequence goes on along the minus strand of NW_025408601.1, from coordinate 1,996,744 downwards.
TGAACAACGGGCTCGCTTTCAAGTTCTTGGAAAGCAAATGACAATGGCATTGTCTCCCTCTGGAACTAATTGTTGCGACTGACAATAATGCATTGTTCATAGCAGATTTGTGGCTCGAGGCATAAGCGAATTAGGCTTAGTGTTCGAGCTAATAGTCAAGGCTGTTACCATTCAAATCATCGCCGTCTGTGATTCTTGCCGGGTCCGCTTGTCGAAGACATGTCCGATTCGAGGCCGTTAATGACACATATTTCAAGGCATTTGAAGATCCATGCCAAGGATAGGAAGGAGAATATGGCATGATGCTCTTCCATTATCTCACTGGATGGATGATCAGCGAATGTCATGGTACCTGGCATATATCGCTGATCCGTAGTTCGCTTTGACCAAAAAGCGCAGCCCCTTGAAACATAAGCGTCTGTTGCATGATGTGCTTCAATATCATCACAGCTGGAGGCCACTGAGTGGGTGGTGGGAAGGCTCTCATTCTTCGGGTGATGTTGAAGAAGAGGAACAAGTCTACTTAGACAAAGAGAATATATTGAGGTGTAGGCTACGTCATCACGAAAATGAAGGTGGAGCAAATTGCAAGCATCCGACATTATTCTTTGTTCCTGGATCATTTTGCACCTCCTACAGAGGTATGATGAAGAGAGATCTCTCATTAGATTATGCCGTCAAGTATACGAAAAGCTGAATTTATCGTCGATTACAGAGACTTCACAGATTGACATATGACATTGGTTCGCTTGTGATATTCTTGGTTTGCCAGCAAAAGGCGAGCAGCACGGTCCCGTTCCGAGCGAAATATCCTTCGATCATCAGAGTCCGACGAATTGTCCAATGGACGCCTATGCACTATATTTACTTAGCACATGGGGTAGAGAGCGGCAAGTCAATGAAATGGATGTAGCTTTTTCAATCTTGCATTTCCTAGATAGGCTTGCGCCAGCAAGATTCTATATCATACATGACCACCAAGCTCCAGAATTTCCACGCCTGTTAAAGCTTCATTCACCCTTTTCCGCGTTCATGTGTGCATCTGCCATCCCTAGCTAATGATGCTAACGCTCAAGCTTCAATGGCGGCTTAATGACCAACGGACATTCAAAGTACCCATTCGCTCTCAGGTACATATTGCCGCCCAGCAAATCAAGATGCGCCCCCTGAGGGACCATAAAGTTATTACCCAGCAGCAGATCAAATTGGGCCTTTGAGTCCACCAATACTCGAAGCGTCGTCCTCAGTGTGACAGCTCCATTCATATCCGTACCGTCAATGAAGATCGGGATATCCGCATACTCTGTCACTAGATGGTTTCCTTCCTTTGTAGCATTTGCCAATTCGATCGCGTGGGGTGTTAATTTGCGAATCGATATATTGGGTAATACTGCGCTTAGGAAGGCTCTCTGGATGGTCGAGGCCTCACAGCCAGTGTCCAAGGTGACTTCTCTTGGCTCAGAGTAGCATGATCCAAAGCGTATGTTCATTGAAAGAGAGACCATCTGGTCGTGCCCTGGACAACATTCTCCTTTAGGCAGGTATGGTTTTGCTTCCATTAGGCGTGGTGGCCCTTGGATGCGTGTATCTGATTCTTGGGAGAATCGCATCACAGCGCCTCTTTGTGGTGTCGGTGGCGGCGGCATCTGTTCAGAAGATGAACGCCTGGCTGCTGTGGATGGTAGAGGAATCCGGTTCTGTGCCGCAAACTTGACCACGTTCCTGTATGGCAAGGATGTCTGAAAAGGGAATGATTGTTGCGGGTCAATTGAAGGCGAATCCACAGCAGAAAGAACAGAATCCTGTGTCTTTGCGTGTGGATCCTCGAATCTTGTCACCCTAGGAGCACCAGGTTGCGATGGCGCTTGAGCAGAATCGACTGCTTGTGGCTTACTGGGGTCATTGACCCCCAGCTGCCCGGCGCTATTTCGTTGCGTCGACATGACCGAAATGGTGCGAGCCCGCTTTCGACTCTTGGGGGCAGAAACTCCAGAGCCTGCATTCGTAACATCGCCCTCTTTGCTCACCGACTCCTTCCTTGCTCTCTTGGCAGCCGGTATCCGCTGCTTCCTCAGATCAATAGGAAACGGTTGTGGAGAGTAGTCCACTTTCTTCACTGACGCTCTCGGCGTTCGACCGCTCGTGGCCATTGGGATTATTGACGAGGCCGGTCGTAGAGGCTTAGTAACGTTAGCAGTTGGTGTCTTAGAGGATTCCATTGCCTTTAACGTTCTTTATCGTCAATTTGCGTTGTAGTTTCTTGATTTGTGGCTGAAAGAGCTGGATTTGAATGCTTGTCAGGATGGAGAAGTTAAGAATACTGGACTTGATGGGTGGTTTGGTTGTATTTATATATTTACTAATTTGGAATATGGGTCGAATTTCTCAATCATGAAGGGCAGCTAATTGACAATGGCCTTGTCCGTTCATCATTCCTTAGGGGCTAACTTGTGACACTGTCATACTCTTAGAACAATAGCTTTGATCAACTACTCATTGTTGTCGACATTGCTGTGTCTTGGTTCATTGTCTATTGGGTGTCAGCATGTGAGCAAATGCTTGAAGATGAGAGTGATCTGAGCCTACCGTACTCAGTATTCACCACCACTACCACCTCCCTGAGCTTCTCTCATCTAGGCGATGAGCTTCCAATCGACGAAAGAGTTATGTCCTCCGCGAATGAGCCATCATATTGAACAGATGAGATTCGGAATAATTGTATTATCTGTCACTTAAATTTGGACAGAAAGTTCGAGATAGTCTTAACTTTTACCATTTCTCATTGCGAAAGTGTTGTCGACGCCATAGACAGAAAAGAATTCAAAAGTTGGTAGCATCGTGCGCGAAGATCTCAAGACGCGGATTATGAGAACGAATTAAGCTCATCTCTCTAGACATATAAAAACAATATGGTAGCTCAAGAGGAGATGAGAAGTCCCCATGTGGATTTGGGGAGAACAAAAGGTTTTAGTCATTGCAAAATGAAGAAAAAGAAATGATGTGCAGGCCACGTAGCCATAGAAAGAAGCGCGCTCAGCTGTATGCATGTTCCCGATGCTCTTTGTTCCTCCCTTCTTTACGGCTGCCATTCCCCCCCAATTCGGAGACCTCTGTCAAAGCAAATTTCGACTGTCTATCGAATGGTTGACTTCAAGCATGCGATAAAATTCAGATGATGTCGTCGAGGATCAATGATGAGTCTTTTACTGCCGTTGCAACTCATATTCGGCGCTTGACAGCATATCACTTTACAGTAATTCAACAGCCCACATTCCGTTCGTTAGCTTACCATCACATTATTTGTTTTCGCAGGAGCTAAGCAGCAGGGTTCCGCTTCCGCTCCACACATACGACCATGTCGCGCCTAAAAGCACGATAATGAGCACCAACAAATGAAGTTAGCGCCTCTTTTTCAGGGTACTATTTGCGTAATTATTCTACGAAGACTGAAGACTTCACCTACAACGCCTGCCATAATCCCATAGTATCGCGTCAACGTCTCCTCATCGAGGTAGCTGCATACACCTCCCAGGATCAGCCTGTTTCGTATCCGTAGGCATCCATTCATCTGCATACTACCGTACATTCTATTCGCTTGCCTTCTCGCCACTCCCAACACTACTGCCTGACTCTACCATTCTCACCCACAGGCAGTTCATTCACCGGTTTATTCCCCACTCCTCCGGCGCCGCAACTCCCTCATACCCTTCTCCTCACAATGAGCTCCCACTCCGGCTCCTGCTTAGGCACCCAATCCTCGAGAGCCACAAACTCGTCACGATTGCCCGCACAAATGCTATTCGAATGCGTGGGCCACCCTTCGGCTGCATAAATATTCTGATTATTGGTATACTGATCCATATTCATCTGACCAAGCCAGCCCCTATCATTCAAATATCCCGGCACATTGAATCAAATATCCTTATAATCCACAGTAAAAAGTTTTTCCCGCCCGAAGAAGCATTTCTGGAAAGAGCAGACGATTTCGTCGTCCCCTTCGTCCGCGAAGCCGTTCTTGTTCTTCTTGGGACGAGCCCCCTACCTTCGACTTGAACCACTTTCACGGTGTCGATGTTGAAGTCGGAGGGTGAGACGCAGTGGAAAAGGTCGGATGAGTCAGTGCTGCAGCTGTCAGTGACTTTGATGAAGAGCTCAGCTTCTTTATTCGGGTGCCACAGCGCCACGCAGATGTCAAGTCTACAGAGCCGGGCCAGACTAGGTAGAATGAGGGAATAGGAGTTGATATCGCCCTTAGCGAGGTAGCAAACATTGTCTAGAACTCTGTAGGCGCTTTGCTTGGTTTTGTCGTTGTAGCTAGCGTAGTGATAGTCGTCAGTGATGTTGTCGGGGGTGTTGAGCTCGCCTTGTTTGTGGCCTTTCATGTTGCTTGTATTTCATGATGCTGTGGAGTAGAGGGCTGAATAGCAAACTAAGACCTCATGATCTAAGAAATGCTTGCCTCCTTTTGTTCCGTGATTACTCGATACACCACCTATGGCAATAACACAAACTTGCAAATGTCTCACCCCCCAACACCAAACAGCGCGGTACGCATGCGCTATTTCCTGGAACAAACCCAACATGTCTGGCTACTGTATTGATTTCTTCAAATTGAACGTCATGGTCATCTTACAGATATCAAGAACGGCTTCATATGTGTCCCTACGCAACAGTACAGAACTTGGTCGATAACCCAGAAATGAAAATCTATCCTGCCTCTCTAGGAGTCGCTTGCGCCCTTCTCACCCTCAAGGCAATAAGCCTGCCTCAAACAAACACCACCGCTACCTCATCTATTGTCTCTCCCCCTCTAAACGACACACCCCACTCCACCACACCCCTCCACATCCACCCCCGCATTCTCACCTGCCACGTCGCCCCAAAATTCCCCGTCATCGATCTCGACGACTACACCACCACCGTAGAACAAATCCTAGAAACACCAGACTCTCACGACAAAGTCTCCCGACCATTCAGCTACGAGCGCTCCTTCGCCACCCCTGGATGCGTCATCAAGGTCCAAGCCGCTGCAGAGTATGAACTCGCTGTGGGAGATCGTTTCTCGTTCTATGATATCGGCGACCGCAGTGTGGTGCTGTTTGAAGAATGTTTGAAGATGAAGGAGTTGGAAGGAAGGTTCAGGGGGGGCTTTGTTACGGTGGGAGAGCGGGAGAGGTTTTTGATTGAGGCGACTACGGGGGCGGAGGTATGATAGGGGGGACGGGGTGGTGAGGTGAATGGTCGTGTTTTGCTCGCATATATATACAACAAGCCAGTAAGAACCCACATCAAAGGATCGGCTAGTCAATACCTCATACCATACAACAGACACAATCATTCAGCGACTCGAAAAGCATCTACAGCTCCCGTCTCCACAATCGGCCCAGTAAACGTCTTCCTCGCCCTGCCCAAATAATAAAGCACCGCAAAAATCCCCACACTACCGGTCATCAAAACACTCCAATTCATCGTCGCAGCATCAACAGGCGTCGCAACAGGCCAGAAGCTAAAAAAGAAAATAATGAGACCAAACATGACCGCGAAGGCGTTGACAACAATCCCAATTCCATCCGGCAGGTGAAACGGGCCCCACACCAACTGATGTCCCTCCACGGCATCTCGTGTGGCCTTGATACCGCCCGTGCAGCGACGATAGAGCATCAACGTCTCAACGATGATGTAAGAAGCGAAGAGACTGCTCACACTGAGCGAGATAACGGCATTAAACGCCTTCGCCGACCCCAAATTGATAAGTCCAATCAAGCACGTAACAATCGACGTGATAACCACCGCTAACATCGGAATCCTCTGGGCACTCAATTTCGACACCGTGCCCGACCCCGGTAATCCCCTGTCGCGGGCAAACGCCCAGATGAGTCGTGAGCCCGTGGCCATGGCGGCGATGGTGCCTGCGCCGGACATGATAATGACGAGGGCGATCATGGTGGAGGCGCCAGCGCGGCTGCGGGTTGCGGTGGAGAAAATGTCCATGAAGGGGTAGCCGAGGATGCCGGTGGGGCTTTGCAGGGCGGCGTCCACGTCGCGGGTTACGAAGAGGACGGCGATTATCATTGCGAAGCCGAGGGCGCCGTTGAAGAGGGTTGTGGCTAGCATGGCGCGGGGGACGACGAGGGCGGCGTTGTTGACTTCTTCTGCCATCTGGATAGATGGGTTTTGTTAGGGTTTGGGGGGTTGGGTGTGCAGGAGGGCGGGGCTGGACTTACGTGTACGGTGGCATCGCATCCTGAAGGTTGTGTGTGGTCAGTTCAGTGCTTCAGCAGCAGGATGTGGATCACGAACCAAACATTGCGAATACGCTTCCCACCAGACCCACGAAGAACGATAATCCCTGAGTCGGCCAATTGCCTCCGTTAAGGAAGTCTGTGAACACATCATGTGTCGGCGCTGTAGCTGGTGCGCACTGATCTCTGTCAGTATTCTCCACCAGATGCACGATCGCCAGCACTCACAGCGACCAGGGGAATCAGCACAGCCAAGAACCCCACGACATGTAGCACCAACATCGCCAGCTCAATCTTCGGCAGCGCCCAGCCCACGACCGTATTGATAAACACCGCATACGCAACCGTGGCCCAGAACAACAACGTCCCATGCCACAACTGCGGCACATAACTCGGATGATTCAACTGAATGAGCGTCACCATCATCGTGCCACTCAAATACCCACTGCCCGCCAAAATCGCCTCCCAGCCAGCAATGACCAGCCAACCCGTCACATAACTCAGAAACTTCCTACAAGGTGCCGGGGCGAGCATGGCGACCCAATGATACTGCCCCCCGCGGTGGGCGCAATCGACGCCATTTCCGCCATGGTGGTGAAGACGCAGAGGACGCCGAGCCAGACGAAGAGGTAGCCGTAGACGAGGCCTGCGGAGCCGCCGTTTGTGAGACCCGTGGTGAAGAGGATGAGAGAGCCTTCCCAGGTGACGAGCATGGTGCAGGTGAAGCCGATCATAGCGAGGAAGCCGAAGCGGCGGCGGAGGACGGGCTTTTTGCCTAGGCGGACCAGGAGTTCGTCGTCGGTGGAATTGAGGCCGTCGTCGTTGTGAGCGTGGATGGAGACTTCGTAGGCGGGTTTCTCTTCGAGTGCGAAGGCGTGGGCTGGGATCGAGGGCGCCATGTCGTGATGTTGAGGTTGGCTAGGAGTGTTGGACAGTGCTTCCTCGCTCGACGAGGACTGGCAATTTAGAAGTCTTCACCACTTCATTTAGAGGCAGACGACAAAGTTCAAATATCAAAAAGCCGTGGCTTTCATGCAGCAAGCGAAGGATGCACTTGCTTAGCGTCATGCCCGATTGAGGTTTCGTACCTGCCTGTTGCGGCCAAGCTTCACGCAATGCATGTCGCACTGCAGCTTGCGTATTGGGTCGCTTGCAGATCAAGCTCATGTAATCAAGCGGTGAAGAGAGGAGCTTCTTTCGCGGCCGAAGCGAGTCTTCGATATCTGCTGCAAGATTTAAGAGTCTTTATCGAAAACGCAATCCTCGCAGGAGAGTATTCTCGCCGCCCCTGCATAGCAGACTCGGTACACGAGGCCTCATAGCATGTCTCCGATCTCAAGTCCCAACCACTCTATCGTCACATCACTCGAAGGCTTCGCTCCCCCACCCTCATTGTCGCCGCTATAAGCAACCTCAACGATGAATCTGTCGTGAGAGCCCAGGCTAACGAATCCGCCACGAAACACCTCTCCCGACGTGACCTGACACTGTTCAATTAGCAGATCGACACGATCGACAATGTCGAGGAAAGCAAAAACGTCTGTGGTGACGACCGACTTGCGATAGGCCCAAGCATACTTGACTGTACAACCAGGCGCGCTCCACGTGTCTGACTGAGAAGATGATTGGGTCTGTCTCCGAAGCGCTCCTGACATAGTGGAGATTTCAAGCAGGGGGGCATTGCAGTCGCGGGGTGTAATGGCCGGGAACTTGGGCGTGCGATGGCAGGTGAGGATTCGAGGAGGCCCCAATGGATTGGTGCTGGGGGTGGTACTGTTCGTGATGTCGCGTGGAAGACTGGTCACATCGCTCTTATTGCTGGATAGACCATCTGTGATATTGCCTTGTGCCTTGTCGGCCGGCATGTCGTATGATATGTCAATGATGAACCTGTCCAGAGCTCCCAAAGCGACAAATCCGCCGCGAAAGGGCAGCGCCTGGATTCCCGAACATTGATGAATTAGCATCTCGGCACGATCGACGACATCGTCATAGGAGAAGGTGTCCCCCCCAGATCTGGTGGACAGGAACCTGATATAGCATCCATGGAATCCCCATATTTTCTTTTCGTTCCACTGGTGATGAAGCCTAGTGGAGGCGGACGGCATTTGTGAGATTTGGCGCAGAGTGGTTGCAGTCTTTGGCCTTGATGACTCCAAATTTGGATCCTCGGTGGCAGGTGAGATAGTTGGGAGGCTTTGTGTAGTTGGTCGTTGGCAATGTCACGTTAGTGCCGGTAAGTGGAAGCTCAGTGATGCTCTCTTGCGGTACGGATAATGCTAAGATGGTGAGAGCGCTGCAGAGTGCCCCACGGAAGACTGGTAGTATCATCATTCGTTACGGAATGGATGGCACCACTTGTAGAGAATCTCTCTGTAGTTATGATAAAAGCGTGGGCAGTGCTACTGAAGCGTCAGTGGTTGAAGTTTAGTCTACGTTGGTTTTTGTTTCAGGCACCAACTACATCAGGTTGCGTCAACCATTGACGCCTATGCAGTGGAATACTATGAAGAATTGAGAACAAGGGATCAGACTTCTGTAAAGGAAAGACAGGGCAGTGTTAGCCATTAATGAGTAGCAGAAAGACGGGTGTGCTGGTCGTGATGCGCCAATGGCGAGCGTCTTTTGCAAGGTAATGGAAGCGTTGGTGAAGTATTGAGGAAGAACCATTGAGATTGAGTAGACGTGATCCTTCGCTAACGATGGCAAGCTTTCCGAGGTATCGCTGCACTTTGGGCTTGTGAAGGTTGACACGATGTGAGTCCTGTCCACCACTCTCCTTTCTGGTGAATAGGCAACAAAGGCGTCCATGCAAATCGCAGCTCTTGACTCAAGATAACTGGTGGAAGCATCAGCGTGGTCATACAGCTCTTTGCTTCGCTCTTGGGCAGTGATATCGGATGAGGTAGGTTAAGAGAAGCAGGAAAGATGGCCTTATTGGAGTTTAGGCCTTTCGGATTCTCGTTCATGGAGGCCGAGAGCCGGGCAGCGAGTGCGGAATACTTCGCCTCGCCTCCGACCTGGCAAACTCTCCTCCCCCTTCTCCCTTCCCACGCTCCACTTACTTCCCTTCCAGCCCCCCAATCCACTCATCCGCCAGCCCAGCAATGACATCCGAGTTCTTCTCCAACATCATGAAGTGGCCATTCCCCCTAATCCCTCGATCCTCAAGCCTCACAAACTCGACCTCCACGCCCGCCTGCCTCAAATACGCGACCAAGCACTGATCATACAAAGCATGAATACTCGCTTCCGTGGTAAGAAACAGTACCGGTGCTTTCGCCACATTCGGTAACGTATGCACCGTCTTTGTCACATCCTGCTGAATGCACGGATACTTGCTAATCCTGCCCTCCGTCTCCTCCAATGTCCCAACCACCTGTCGCTTCAGATCGTCGGGAGATTTTATTGGGGGAGAGTAATTGAGCGGGATTAAGGAGATGCCGTACGGCCGGGTGGGGAGCCCTTCGCGCGCGCCAAATGTCCCGTTGTCGAAGTTAGTAAAGGGCGTCTGGTCTGCTTCGAGCGCTACGTGGCCGGCGACGAGATCCGGGCAGGCGTCGGTGGCGAGGAAGGCGACGGAACCACCAGCGGAGTGAGTGATGAGGATTGAGGGGTGGCCGATTGTGCGGAGGAGGGCGCAGGTGGCGGATTGGGAGTATGTTTGTTGGATTGTGGAGATGGTTAGGGGAAGGAGGGTTGCGTAGAAGGCGTCGAAGCTGGAGGGGAGGTTTTAGTGATGACGTTTGGCTAGGTTTGAGAGGAAGGGGAAACGGCTTGGGAAGGGCTGACGAACATGGGATCGCCTTTGCTGCCGTTGCCTGGCCATTGCGTGTGGAAACGTGCCTGGTAATAATAGGGGAACTTCTCGGGGGCTGAGAATGCGCGCTCGGAAGATTCGGTCGTTGCTGAGGTGCGGAGGGGTGAGAGAGCGCTATCGGCGCTGCGGCCGACGCTCCAGATGTCGACGATATAGACTTCGTAGCCTTTCTTGAGGAAGTATGACGCCCAGCCTTGGCCGCCGTCAGGCTTGTTGAGCCATTGCTAGGGAAGAGCACGCGTTAGGTGAGACAATCGAGGGCATTGCTGACGCGTAGCTTACCACTCCTGTGTCGCCGCCTCCGTGAAAGAAAACGATGGGGTGTTTTTGCTTCACTCCGCAGCTGGGCGTGAGTTTCTCGACATACTGTTTGCCGACACTTATGGTCCCGCCAATTGTCTCGTTGTAGACATATGAGCCTCCATTGTAGAAGAACGTTCGCTGAGCAAGAGCTTCTTGGTTCGCTCCTTCTCCAATTAAGCTGTCCAGCGCCGGCGCGTCATTCCGGTCTTGTAGGAGCGTGTTATCTGTTGGCGTCGCGTAACAACACACGCAGGCAAGAAGAAGGACCACAGCAAGAAGTCTTGAGATTGCCGCCATCTTCGGATGAAGTTCAGTGAGAAAGAAGAGGGCGCCCCGCATGTGTTTATGAAAGCTGAACAGCTTGTCGAGCTTGGTTTGCATCATCATGCATGACAAGCGTCGAAACGACACGGCAGGAAATGACCCTTGGTGTTAGTACAGCACACTAAGCCTGTTAGCTTTGGCATCGCATGGAAACAAATGACGTGATAGGTCAATGGCCATCGGAGGTAATTAAGCTGCCTTTCGTGTCAAAAGCTCGACATGCAAGGCAGACTCGCCGCTGGGCTCTTGGCAAGGCCTCTGATAAAGTTACGCTGGGGACGTACCGAGGATGGTAGAGCGAAAGAGGTAAACTGTAGCCTCGACTTATCCTATGAAGGGGGAGTACCTGTAGCCTGGGGAGCAACCATTTGCGCGACTGTGCGAGCCGTCTGTATCACGATCCAGGAACGTAGAGTCCCATCACCGCACCGACTGTGCACTTACGCACTTACTAGACAATCGGATTGTAGAAGTTGAATCGTCCTTTCGGATCCCACTTCTTCTTCAATTCCCTCAATCTTTGCAAGCGCCACGGTTCGTAGCCATATACACTCTGCAAGCTTTCATCGCCATACGCATAGTTCGTGTACGCACTGAACTGCCTTCCATTCTCGCCTTCAATCCAGTACTGCCTTGCTTGTTTTGCGTACTTGATGGCGGCGGCGTCATTGTCGGGTGATGGGGCGTAGGAGAGGCTGAAGGACCTGTTTGCCACATCAGCCTGTATACACGCCGACCTACAGGGGAAAAAGTTGAGGACGCATTGATTGGTAGGGTGACTTACACTAAGATATTATCATCGCGGTGGGCATAGGCTGAGCCCGCGGGATCGATCGCTTTCGACCCCTCCAGGGCATACGCCTCGAGTTGAACAACACTCCCATTCAGCGCTGGATGCTTCGTGAGCATGTCGGAATAGAGGTTGTAGACTTTGCGATTGGCTTCGACATTGTACTCCTTGAGACCGACAGGGACGAGAAACTTGGTTGTTCCAGGCGCACATACAGGATCGCCGACGCCGGTCATTTGGGCCTCATGCGCGAGGTCTTTGTAGAGTGTTGTGGCGTTGGATACGACGACGGGATGGAGATTGAGGAAGGGTTGGACGTAGGGGAGAGCCTGGGCAGCGGTGCCAAAATAGAAGAACTGGAACATAATGACGGGCTGCATGAATTTAGTGGTCAATTCCCAACTGGTTACTGCCGGAGTGATTTTGTACCTTAGCACTGACTTCTGGATTGAGGAGATACAGCGCAAATGTATTGGCGTCCTTAGGAAGAGTACCATTGTTGAGAAGCTTATTGACCTGATTGAAGAATGCTTCCAGCTGATCTCCCGTGAAGATGTATGTCACGTAGTATGTATTCTGCCCATTTGGGTAGTCGAAGATCCTTTGCTTGAAGCTCGTAACAATGCCGTAGTTATGGCCTGCACCGCGCATGCCCCAGAAGAGGTCTGCATTGGACGATTGGGACACCGTGACCTCAGAGCCATCTGCGGTTGTGACGTTCAGTTCTACAAAGTTGTCGCTTATCAAACCGGCGTAGCCCATGTACCTGCAAATCATCAATCACGCAGTATTTGAGTGGAATCTTTCAAGGTCGCCCACTTTCCAAAGCCTCCTCCCAAACCAGGCCCAACAATGCCGACACATCCGCAGGAACCAGTCGCTATGAGCGATCTTAGTATACTGATCTCTATAAACGAAAACTCCCTCTTACCAGCGACCTTGTTCGTCTCTGCCAGCTTCGCATGCAGCTGATCAGAATAGACGCCTCCGCCTAAAGTTGCGGTCTGGCCATCAGCGGCGACATTTATGCCGTCCAAGTTGTCTAGACGAATGAGGATGCCATGCTTTATAGTGCCAAGCGCTGATGGTGTTCCATGACCGCGGTTGATTGCTAGGAATGGCAGGCTCACGACATTCGCAAATTTGACCTGAGAAGATTGGCTTTAGATGAAGATGAAAGGTATTTGGTGACACTCACCACAGTCGAAACATCCTTTGCGCAGGCCGGAACAACGACGACCAGGATGTCACCTTCTGCGGCGATGCTCCATCTGGTGGTGAATTTGCCAAATTCTGGACTGCTGGGGAAATAGATGGATGCGCCTTTGCAGAGTTTGGAGCCTAAGTTGGCTTGTATGTTGGCTGGACTTGGTGTGGCCTCGCGAATAGTCAGCTCAAATGGAGCTGGTGTTGCAACCACCGTTTGCAGCAGAGTTATAAAAGCGGTTACTAGAGCAGAAAAGCAAAACATCTCTCTTGTAATCTGAAGATTGAAGGCTTATGTGTAGCAAAGGCCGGTACCTTTTATCGTTCGAAAAGGTTCCGTGGGCTAAACGAATGCGATAATGCCTGCAGCCTCATCCATGTTTATGATTCTCACTCGTTCAGGTGATGTCCAGAAGCCATTCGTCACGGGACGATCTTATGTCCATAGTCTTTCGAGGAAGCCGAGCACGAGCGACTGTCGGATGGCGGGTGCGGAGACGCAGAGACCTTTCCAAGACATGGAATATAGTCATTGCGTCGGCTCTCACGGATAGCTTGCATCTCGCACACGCTCGGAGTGGAACTCACACTTGCATAGACCTGACTAGAGCGGAGCACGTTGGCTTCCGGTAGTCCAATCTTAAGCTCGTACGATTGACAATGCATCATATCTGGAACAAGTGCAGTATTCAACGGTCTTTCCGAGGTATCTCATGGTTTCTTGGGAACGGGCTGGAAATATTTTCCAAGGTCTGACGGCTGATCATCTCGTCAAACGCTTCACGCTTCTCCGAGGCAACCAAAGATTCCAAGTGAGTAGTGTCGACTGCTCCTTGATTGCCACGACGACTCGCCCCGGCTGACCGAGCTGTAATAAGCAAGATAGATGACTGGTGGAGTGAACGAAAACGAAAATACAAGGGCTTCTGCAGTTCTCATCACGCAATATTATTTTCTGGGCTGGACATCTTAGCGTCTTGGCGTCTTGGCACCAAAAACATTCCGACGAAATGTTTGCGCAATACTACAAGACTCCAACAAGAGATCAGAAACCTCCCGAGTTCGTGCCCTGAACTTGCAGCTTCTGAAACAACAGGATAAAGTTCATCTCACAGCATGAATGCTCGCTTGGTCCTCCGAGCAGTATTGCCCTCGACCCCACCCTCCTTTGATCCACCTCTGCACGATTCTGCCTCTCCATCACGGCGTACATGCCTAAGGCTCTTGTCAACGGTCATAAACAGTTTACCATGGGTCCAATCCCACTTCTGCAAGAGACTATACTGCGAAAACACGGAGAGACCCCCTACCCCACTTCCCATGACTGGTCCAAGTCACGCCACCCCCCCCTCTCTCGGCTACCACAACGAGCATAGTCCTACACCAGCCCATCACACCCCGACGCTCTTAGAACGAACGCCCAAAAAGCTACTGTAGCAGAGGACAAAAGCAAGGGATACACCCAAAGCGCTCAGGCTTTTGGTTGCGCTATGCTGAATATTGAGACTATGCCTGCGGTACAATCATGTTTTTGTCAATGATCCGCGATGAGAGCACATCATAAGCCAAGGTCATAGCACTCTCAAAGCGCGCCCCTCATACCAGCACCTTCGTAAGATGAGTCGTGGCTTTGCTTCCTCCCGTTGATCTAGAAGTTGCTAGAGCAAGCGGGTTCGTGCTACCCTACTCAAGAGACGTGGTGGGTTGGCATGACATGACATTCCTCGAGTCATGTGAATGTTCAGTGGAGTTGCGAGGAAGAGTACGTGATCTAGATCTCTACCCCATAAGGGGAAATAGATCGTGAAGGTCACGCGAGGGTGGGGTCTTGAGTTATCGATATGTGCAGAGCTGAGATGAGGCAAGATGCATGGGTCGAGCTATGCCGTGGGATGCTACGCTCGCGTTAGGTCCCGGGTCGGTTGGGTGGTGAGTAAGCGCACATGGAGGTATTAGAGAGGCAGATAGGTAGTACTACAGGATAGGATCTGTGTGGATGTCGGGCTAAGAGAGGTACCTGAGATTTCAATATTACATGAGATGGATGCTCTTTGTTTACCTTTGTCAATTTCCCCGCGAAGATTGCAATTAAATGTCGGTTTCTCTCGGTGCGACTGGTCTTGAGTCGTGTCGCAAAGCACATGTTACCACCGATAGATAAAAGCCAGCGCCTCCACCCACGCCAATCTCCCTGATCTCGCTCTAATGCAGTCATCATTCCATCTCTCAACGTCTAGCATCTCCCAACCCACTCAACCCTCCAGACGGCTTCAAAACTTCCCCTCCAAAATCCTCACCACACCCTCAAACATCTCTCCCCCCTTCCACCCCCGTCGCAGCTCTCGCAACGCCACCAACCTGATCCCTCCCAACACCATACTCCCCCAACCTAGTCTCCACTCTCAAATCCCTCACAAACCCCTCAATCCCATCCGCCACCAGCAGCGCATCCTTCCTATCATCCCCACTCCTCTCAAGCCCCAGACCCAGATACGACACCACCCTCGCTAAACACGCCGCACTCCCCCCCCCCCCCCCTCCCCCTCCTCCTCCGCCTTCAACCTCACCACCCCCGTCAAAGTCACACACGACGTAATCCCATACGGCTTGCCGAGCGCATTGTCCCATCTTATGACTCAGCCCCAGACCGCCTCCCCCCCCTCCAAACTCGTGCCGATACCATACAAGGACGCAAACGCCGCTGATTGCAACCAATTTCGCGATAACACGCTCGTCGCTGCCGAGATTCTCCTTGTACGTTGGTAGATTCTCGAAACAGGGAGTGCAGGGGTGGTGAGGGCGAGCGGTTTGGCGGGCACTTCTGGGGTGGATGGGATGGTATTGCGTGGTCCGAGGGCGCGGATGCCGGTAGAGAGCCATGATCGCGGGGAGGTGTTGTGAGCGCGAAGAAGGAGGACCTGGGGGGCTAATTCTGAGTCTGTGATGAGGGTTCTTTTTGCCCTGCGGGTTGGTGAAGCCGGCGTCGCCAGTGCATTCGACTGCGGAGAGCGTTGTGCGGATTGTGACGGTGGAGGAACTTGCTGGAGTTCTGGTGATGGTGGTGGGAAACTGCTTTGACGGCGTCGATTAGGGAGCTGCCGCTTATGCTGATGATGGTGTCGATGGGAGGGTCCTTGGAGAGGATGGTGGCGGCTTCGTCGAGCTGAGAGATTGGGGCATGCTGACTTATACTGGTGTATGTGTCTCCGTGATTGGCTGAGCCAAGGAGGCTCTCCATACTCAGAATAAAGGTTGGTCTTCTTGGCCGGGGAGGGGCCGGTTATCATGAATGTTTTTTAGTGTGGGGAGGGAAGACGGGCGAGGAGATTCTCCTCCACGGATTTGGTGCCGTAGTGAAGACGCTGAAGGTGCGTTGGCTGCCATAAGCCTGATAGCATATCTGCTCCTGCCATTCTGAAGCAGATTTCGGTGGTTTCTCAATTTTTAAGGGTAAAGTAGAAGGGGTTCTGGCGACTAGATTGGACATGACGTGGATGCAAATACACCCCATAGAATGCCGAGGCGTAACAATTTGGAGTACCTAGACTCCGACAGGGCTCAGTCGACAGGAGATCAATACCTAAGATCCCACCACGGATGACCGTGCCCAAGATTTTTTTTATAGTGCGGAGTTCGCTCCGAGCACTTCAGCGACGCAATGCCTGGGCAGACTCGAGCATGGTCTTGAAACTCTTGCCTGGAAAAGGCCGTCAATGGGACTTCCGCACATACTTGATAGCCCATATCCTGATCCTCAAAATTCACATGACGATGCCACCGATCTTCACAGCCGCGGCACCAAATGCCGTGCTCGATTCGGTCCGGTACATTGATAGGATGCAGGTACGGAATAGCAACAGCCCCATAATAGAAGTACTCATTGTCCGGACTAATCGCTCCTCTGAACAATTTATCTGACACACCGCCCAGAGTATCACCAGACGTCTCACATCTTTCCTCGGTCTTTTGCAAGGCGTCCACGAACCTCACGAGGTTTATTGCTTTCTTGAATCTCCATTTTTTTTGTTCCAGCTGATATTTGTCCGGTATCACACGAAGCTTAGGCAGGGTTGACAAGATTTTCGGCGAAAGTCTTGCGACTTTCCTGGCTCTCGTTGGTAACACGGATATTAGACGAGAGTCCCGCGATAAGCAAAGGAAGCAACAGCGCTCGCCGCTGAGGATGTAGAAGTATGGTCCATACTCATCACAATAGGTGCATCGACTCGATTGCAGTACTGCGTGTAGATGGGCAACGCTATACCTCCACGCCAGGCCAGTGCCTACAAGGGCTTTGATCAGCTGTGGTGCGTACTTGATCATGTCTCTGAGTGGAAAGCATCCGTCCACATTCGCTTTCAGATACCGGCTTTGTCGTGACAGAGCCCCTAAGCTTTTGAGATCCAAGTGACAAAATATGTTCTGTAAGACTTCGGAGGGCAAGGACTCCAGACCTGAAGTCCGTTCGCCGAAAGATGAGGCCCTAGAAGGACTTTGTTGAGAGCGCTGAAATGAGGCTATATCAGAAGACGCGAATGAGATGAAAGCTGCTTCAGCTCGGGTCCACCGATACCCATACACTGTGGCGTCCGTGTCGGAGACCATGTCGGGATTGGAAAGAGGTAGCACTCTAGGGAGCGTGGTCGAGGAAGAATGCGATGACGTACAGTCTTATAGAATGTTGTATCGTCCTCGTGTACAAAAGAGCATTTCTGTCTTTGCATACAAATCGAAGCTGTCGATAGGGTCTATTGAAAAGGCGAGGGGTGACTGCCTTCTGCCTAAGTGGCTTTCGGACGCGACCTTTCGAACGCGATAATGACGGCATCGAGGGCTCTACCTACAGACTCCCAATTCGTAAATGACAAACCTGAGGTCATCAGGTGTGCTGTTGATCGACTCTGCAGTATACAGTGAGATGAAAAGGCGATGTGGTGAGATTGAGTAGTCGAGTTGGAATGAACACAGCGGTTGCCGGCATCTCGAATCTCTACTGGTGTTAAGCTGATACATGACCCCGTTGATAGGATGATGGCCAATTGGACCTCATTTTGATCCTATGAGACTGACGTATCAGAGATTATTCAGCTGAATATCTGATCTCCAATCAACGACTTGGGTACATTGCGCTGTACCAGAAATAGAATCTAATGCTTGAAGCTTTAAAACAAAGCAGGGTGAAAAGGGTTTTTGATCCAATCACAACAATGTTTGCGAAAGACGTCTTCAGATGACTGCGTCTCCCTGGCAGAGGTTCGACCACACAAGCGTTCTCGAGGGACGGCGCGTACTATTATTCTCACCGCTACACCCTTCCATTTTCGTCATTGAGCGACGCTCGACATTACGCTTTTTCCGAAAATTAGGTTCACCTATCTTACAGGCTGGTAGAATTTAGCTGGTTTGGCTGGCACGATCTTTTGTGACCTTCAATAATGACTAAAAACGGTGTGGGAGGTCAATATTATGACGCGCTTGCGCAGTTAGGATCTTCCAGTCCTCAGTTATCTGTACAGCATTTGAATTTGACGCAGGTTTCATGACGTCGAATATAAGAACTTTGACCAAGCTGAGCGGGGAGGGTTCTACATCCTTTACACAGTCCTCAACAAATACAGGCGCGCATGATACACTCAGAAGAAGAGTATACGCCACCAACCTGGGGATACTGAAGTTACCCATGAAGTCCGCTCAGGACTCAGGCACAACGGTCCGCCTTTTCTTTCAACCTGAATGGTAGCAAAATGATCACCAAAGCAATACATCCGTACACGAGATCCAACGCCGCGTTCCAAGCCGATAGCAAGAGATATTCAAATTGAAGCTTCGAAGTCTAGCGGTTGCGACAAGAGCAGTAGTGGCTTACTGGAGGATTACCGAGCGGTACTTCACGCGGAGGTCATTGCGTGGACTTGGCAAGGCGAGATCATGTCAATTGTACCAAGCATTCAAGGATCATTTCGCGCGCTTTAATGAGCGGGCGGAGATTTTTTGAATCAGTACATGGTCTGCTGATTGACGGAAGAGGTAAGGCTAGAGCATTATGCAGCTTGTCACCTTAGTATGATCATCAATTGGTGATCGTCTAATTGTTCTTAATGGCCGTTGAAGAGCTTAAAAGTTCTTCATCTGTTATCATTCGATCGGCCAACCTTGCGCAGGGACATTAAGACGCCCTCAACACACAAACAAGATTTCGCTTGCCCTACACACGGTCCTCAGAGCAGACCGACAGTCCTCGCGAACTCAGTAATGCGACGAAATCGGCTCGAAAACGGCTCTGGCAAAGGGTGTAAGTGGCTAAGCTCTTATCTGCAACATTCACAGAAAATCATGCAATAGGCTATTTTGTCGCTTACCAGCACACGGTCCACAAAGTGCTCCGACAACCACCATAGACTATGGCCTGGGCAACGAGAACGGCTCTGGGGAAGCCTAGAATCATTCAGGTACTTATCAGCAACATCTGCGGAATAACAAACGATTGGCCGCTTCGTCGCTTGTCGCTTCCGAATGTTGGATTGAGGCGTTAAAACTCATAGAGGCTCTCCAAGCGCGGCGTGCAGCCCCGTCGCTATACGCGATGCAAGTCCCACTCAGCCGAACGGCTCACATCGAAAATGCCCGAGTGGCCACGATCTATAAAACAGCGAGCGAGACAACCCATCTTCAAAAGTGAGACATACACTGATTGGGACTGTCCTCTATCAACGCCCCCTGAGCCACCACGATGCTTTTCCTATCAAGTCTATTCCTCACCACCCATCTCGCCACCCTCATCTTCGCCCGCTCGATAGTCAGAACCCGCCGATCCAATCTAGATACATCTCAAGGCGTCCCCCAGTACGGCGTCGTGTGCGAGACCGTCAACGAAACGCGCCATCTCCTCGACAAGAACTACATCGACGCAGTCATTTCCACCGGTGTGCAAAACTACAAGTACAAACTGCAGCAAATAGGGTTAAACACAGCCTGGCCCAAGCAATTCGATCCCCTCTGGATGGGTCTCGATGGCAACGGCAACTCCTACACCCTAAACACACCGTCCGCCTCTCACTGCGACCTTTCAAAACCCGGTCTCCTTTACATGCCGATTTCGTACCCTGGCACCGTCGCTCCTGATGTCGTCTCCACAAGCACCGACCAGCCGTCAGGCGGCAACGTAACCACAGACATCGTAGTGTTCCAAGACCCCGACCCGACTACAGGGTATTTGAATGGGCAGTACTGCGGCATTCTGACGAATTCGGATGGTCCGGCGTGTGGGGCGCTGTATCGCAACAAAACACTGAACACGGCGCCGCATGGGTATCGGCAGTGTAACGACGCCGCGCACGACGATGCGCCGGGTGCGACGGGCTTTGAAGTGGGATGTTACTCGGTGCGTTGCTAGGGGAGGGGAGGTTCTTCTTACGGGGCTTGTTCTAGGTGGTGGGGGGAAGGGGATCTATGATACCAATGTGCAAAGACGGGGTAATGGCGGAGGTGTTGGCGTTCAGATCGGAGTTGAGGAAAAGCGCAAGGGCAATCTTCTACGCGGTGAAGAATAGGGTGGGTTGGAAGCTTTGTTGTACATATTTTGGAAATACGGGGCCGAGCTTGGTTTACTGTCGTTTTGAATACCCTTGCTATATAACCATCTTCTATTACTCAACACGCCTCTTTCAACCCACACATTCCTTTGCTTACCGCAAACTCTCACGTGTGCTTTTGTTCTCTAGGCAAGACAACGAGATGACTGTAGACCGTCGACCGCTCCATGACCAAGCCGAGTTCAACAGAACAAACTTGAGTATCAGGCTCTTTGGCAGAACAACCGAACGAGTGCGCTACTTGGTCACAGCACTACGTCACGACTCCAAAGCGCAGAAGCCGGTATTTGACGAATGAAATTACGTGCTATTCAGTGTCACTGACTACTGGTGGTGCTGGTAATGAGAACATTAGACCCATCACGATTCTTTACAAAGTGTATTTGTCTTGGAGCTTTGTCAGGTATCACGGCCGCGTTGGCGAGACTCTAACGGTATGCCTGCGTTAGTCTCCCCTTGCATTTCCAAGCGCCATTGGCTTTCTTTCTTTCTGCCACTTTTTCGATCGAGTCGCTGTTCGTATATTGCAGTTCTTGATGAGACGATGGCATGTGGGGCGATATTAGTCTGAAGGGTTTAAGCTTCTTCCTTGGTTATTCTCGATCTCTTGATCACTTTCTCCGGAGGAATCAATGGTCACGTGTAAATTCGTGCTCATTTCAAGTCATACATGAAGGGATGCAGAAAGACATTGAATCCGAGATTATATTCAATAGGCCAATCGAGATGGCATTTTCATACTCATAACAATGCTACTCGCTCTCGCAATCCCTCCAATCCCCCAAACCACACTCGAAGCACCGAAAATTCCCTCCTGTAGATCACGCCGTCAACCACTCTCACCACTCTCCAGCTTCGATCCCCTTCCACATCGCATCAACTCGCCTCCTCCGCCACTTTAACAAGCTCCAGCAATTCCTCCACAAATTTCTTGACATTTAGCCCGACAGCAGCGAGGAGCGCAGCGACAAGCGTCTCAAATGTGAGGAGGGTAAAATCGGCGGACGCGAGTACTGCGCCAATCGCATCGGTGGCGCTCTTGATGACTGTTTCGAGGTTGGGCACGAGGCCGTCGGTAATCTTGTCGATTTCGGGGATGATGGCGAGGTCTCGTTGGGCGATTATCTGTGTACTGGCGAATATGGGGGCGGGCGAGGGTGACGCGATGGAGAGAAGGGGGAGGGCTAGGAGGGTGGTAAGGAGGGGGGTGGAGAAGCGCATGTTTGCTGTGCTGAGGACTTGGTGGGGGATCAGTGAAGGTGAGTCTGTTGGGGTCTGTGTGTGTATGTGGTCGTGTATAAGTCGTGCCTCTGATCTCGTTGATGAGGAGGAGAGACCTGGAGGAATTGTGGGGATTAAGATATTGTGGGGGGACTTGATGGGTTTTTATGTCAATGGTAGGCCCGACAATCTGCTTGGAACCATGTTGAGATCAGCACGATCGATTCTCAGTGCTCATCAGATGGCCATGCTCGGTCTCCCGAGGGCGGTCAGTTTCTGAGTTAAGAGCCAGCATCAAGCTTGCATAAGCTTTTCGTAGGTCTAGACGCTATGCTGACATCGAGATCGGCGACAGCGACATGCATCGATAGAATATGATCTCCAGAGCGTGATGGGAGCTCGCTTTGTGGATGGTGATTGGAATTTCTATTCCGCTCAATCGAATGTGTTGGCTTCGTCACGACGTCGCATTCACCTGTGTCTTGCCAATGGCTAATGCAAGCTCTGTTGAGCTGCAAAGTCACTGGGATGGGTTTAGACGATCGTGGTATGCATTTCTCACACTAAAGACTGACTGATGCAGTAGGTCAAGATCTTTGACCATCGGTAGTAGTAGAAGTCAAGAGCTACTGGATGAACATACTGAAGTGAACACCGTCTTCAATAGATCCGCATCCGTGACGAAACATACCTTCCCTTCTCTACGACATGTCTGGTCTTAGCTAGAACAGGCTTGACGGTACAAGTGATACTAGATCTGACGCAACTTTGTCAGGTGTTTTTCTGTCGTTTTTCAGCAGAAAAAGGGCAGTGAAAGGTGAGTTAAACTTCACGTCTTTGAGCGAGGAGCGACGTCCCCGTCATTATGAAAGAGCACTACTGGCACGCTAGCCACCCATTTGGGATGCTAAAGAGCGCACTGCTGTAGTCGTAGGGTATAGGGTCTGTCTGACTCTAAGCGAGGTTCATACTGTACTTGTCTCGTGCAGGAATACATAGGTACATTCGATCTGTTTGGGTCGAGCCTTGGCGGCGGTGATGCTCGCACGAAGGACTCAACCAACCATCACTGAGGATTTTCAACGTTCATACATATACTCCGTAGATCACAAGGAGTTCCCCACAAAGCATGTAACCCACACCACAGCGTGCAGGTACGAGATCTCTAGGCTCTGGACAGCTAGATCTGCCAATCATGACGTGGTATTGCAGACAGAAATCTAGAAAGAGTGTGGGGATGAACCAAGCTATAATGTTGCAGAATCTTGCATGATCATTTGGAGATCTTGTTGGTAGGAAATCTTACTACACAAGTATTTTCGTCTTCCCGCAGTTCAATTTGATCTAGCCTTCATACGAGCATCAGAGTCGCTCCACATGTATTCCAAACCGCTTATACCACAGCACCACCACGTAATAACCTTTCAGACTACTGCAGCCCATCCAGCCATGATCAACAACTAGCTCGGATACAGTCCCCCAATCGTCTGTCTTCTAGGATCCAGACGAAAATCAGGCTCACTTAACCCCCTGACAACGCCACGCGAAGGAGTTCATCAATCGCTAAACTGAGGGATTTGATCGCGTTAGTAATGGTGGCTGAAGTAGTACCGGCGAGGGTGTCAACCGCCGCGATTTCACCAGGCACGGCGTTCAAGACCACACCGATTTGAGCTAAGGCATCCTCGAAGAGTTTAGTGAAAGCCGTAAGAAGGGTAGCCAAGATCGCGTTAACCTCCGCGATAACTGTATTTGCGTCTCGCTCAACGAGGTTAAGATTGCGTCCAATGATGTCGACGCTGACCGGGGCGGATGATGGGACGGCAAGGGCCATCATGATGGGGAGGGCGAGGATGCCAGCGAGGATGGCTAGGAAACGCATGGTTTCTAGATGGTTGAAGTTGAGTAGTGGTAATGTTGGTTCTGCGGGAGGATGGATAATTTGATGCTGGCTGGTATTCTGATGAGGATTGGAGATGAGTGTTGGATGTTGAAGGCTGGATTGACTGACTGTGTGAGGATGAAGAAGAAGATCAGAAGGTGGGAGACTTGACTGATTATATATTGGAAGAATGATCACACAACCTATGGGACATGATGGTGCGTCATAAAAAGCATGGACCAATGCGAATGGATCTTGTGAACAATGACTCGATTAGTGGTCACTCGCCGGATGTATGACCATTTGCAGCTTAGGACCAGAGCTGGTCGTCCTCGGTCATCGTAAAATGATATTCCGACTGAAAGTCAAAGACTTCACCGACAGGTAGCATCAGAAAGCAAAAAGCAAAAAGCAGGACCCGTTCGTCCGTCTCATTCTTTATGATCGTACCTCGACGTTATATCTGAGCGCAAGGCTCGGACATCTCGCGTAGCAAGAAATTATGTCTGAAATCGTTATGGTCGAGTCTATTAATCGCTGCTTGAGGGTCAGCAAGCTGTTGAGAAACAATCTTTATCTCAGTCATTCTGAGTACATCCGGTGGCAAACGATGCTCTTGAAAGCACGCAACTACAGTTTAAAGGCGTGGAGGGCGTAGTGCTGATCTCAACATAAGTGCCACTGTAAACAACTTTCGTACCTACCTTTCTCGATGTTCATTACGTACATTGAAAAGTAAGGATGGCATCCGCCGTAGCGGAAATGCTCGTACGAACATTGTCAACGAATCAAATGATAGAGTTGGGACTCATACTTTATCAACGTCACTTTATCGTTACAGTACTCGACGACGGCGAGTCAACGACAAATCATCCAAAGAATTCATAAGTAGGCCCACCTTTCTCTCGTCACCCTTATAATACTAGTGATATTACGAGACAGCCTTGAACAAATATCAAAATATCATTCGATGAAAACCCAAACTCTTTCTTGAAGACGCTACCAATGAATGCTACGACTCTGCACGCCGAAGACCTTCAGTAACGTTTCAAAGACCTTCACGGGAACGAAAGTCTGGAACCTAATCCCATAGACGGGTTTGCCTACCAAGCAAGACGATCTGCGTGCATATTTTCTAATCCGAAAAGTTGATCCATCGAATGCCTGTTTACTCTTCTAGCTGGCTAGCGCTCTTATACCAATGTACACGTGGTACTAGCCATTTACTTATTTCTGCGCAGAAGCTCGGAGAGCCTCTTTGCAATCTTGCTTTTCATTGGAGGCAGCGCTAACTCGAGGCTGTGTACAAGGTGAGGTTGTGCATCATGTAAAAGAAGTAATCATTGTCGTTCAATAGGGCGCTCACCTTTGAATGACTTAGAAATATAATTACTCATTTCACATCAGCTGGGTGCTTCTTGAACAAATCGTATGCCTCGCTTCCTGTTGTATGAAAGAGCGTAGCGGGAGGAGCGCTTCGATTCACCGGGCAGTGAACATTGTATTGCATCCGCACTTCCTCGAAGATCAAGGTTTGATAGGCGCTTCAAGATTCGTTGTACGATGATATCGCAGATTGTACAATCCATAGAGTGCTATACTTGGGCTTTACCACCACCCATTATGTAGTATAAACTTCTTCGCGCAACTATTTGAACGCGGTAAAGGCTCGCACGAAATTCTCAACCTATCGGATTTTTCAAAACTTTTCGGGCAAGCGTAGTCAATGAAGTACATGTTTCGCCGTGTCAGATAGGCATCAAGCTGTAGAGAACAGCCCATGAGCAGGCATCCATACATTGCTCTTCCAACGCAGCCATCCCCTGAATGACGTCCTCCTCGATCAAATCACGCTCAGTGTGAATCTTGAATAGCGGAAAACACTCGATAAATTGCATGACTATCTAGAACCAATTACAACAAATCAAACTCGCTCTCACTATCCTTGTAAGTCATATGCCCCCCTGCTGATCAAAAGACAGACACACTCTACAACCAAGCATTCCCATCGACCAGGGTAGCGAGCGCCCACACATAGGCATCAGTAATCAATAGTCACAAATAATACAACAACAGTCCCGGATACTGCCACATCTGATGTTGGTTTTCCCCCAATTGATTCGATTTTGTACTGTTTCTTTGCAATTGCTGTTTCAACCTGCTGTTCGGTTGGTGCAGCCCGTGCTTCGATGCCGTCAGAGGTGGCGGCGTCGGGGAAGGGGGAAGGTGCTGCCATGGCGATGATGGGGAGGGCGAGGATGCCGGTGAGGATGGTTTGAGGACGCATTTTTGTGAGGTAGGGTGGTTGAATATGATAGAAGATAGAAGATGGTTTAATGTTGGTGTTTTGATAAAGGTTGGTTTAGATAATATTTTAGTAAGTGGAAGTAATGTCTGACTGTGCGATGTGGAAAGAGAAAGGGGAGATGAAGTACTCTTTTATAGACTTTGAGAGGTCAAATCCCTCTTCTCCTCGTATTACTTTCAAAAAATGGTGGTGTGCGATTCTCTGCACACACCATCGGATCATGCAAAGTTTTAAGTTCGTACTAAAAGAGAAAGCGGTGGTCAGCTGCACGCCTACGCTTCGTTAGTACAAGAGAAAGTGGACGTCATGATTGGTGAAGCAGTGGCCGATGAGATCCGGGTGGTACGTAGCCAGTGTCAGTGGATTGACATCATCTGGATGTATTCTTGTCAAATTATCGATCTCTGGAATCCACTAAACAACTGACTCACGTGTCTAAGGCTCGGATTTGCTACGGTTAGTTTATTGCTGCTAGCTCCGTTGAATAGCCATCTCCTTCATTCTAGGGCTCAACTCCAGGGAGAACCATATTGATCGGCTTTATTCTCTAGTCGGTAGTAGTTGAAGGAGGTTTTGAGTTGATACAGGTGCCTTGTATCATGTTCTTTATGATCGATTATGATGCTGAACCCGGATATCCTTTGAGCTTCGAGGATTATCTCGTATACCATGCCCAGCATGAGCAAATCCTTGAGATACAATGACGTCCGAAGCTCAGCTCAACGTGACGCTTTCGAAGCTGGTCATGGGAGATATCGTTTTGAGGCAGTGTCATTGGGCGAAATTATCATAAGCCGAAATCCAATGAAATGAAGAGATTGGGCATCATGTTCCGCAGCTCGGTTCTCAACAGGCTATGTGATCAGCTTGTCCACCTGAATACACTCATTCTGCAGATCTCTTCGGTCTTTGCCAACGTTGACCAATAGTCATTGTCTTGAAAGCTCACACAAGCTTTATAGCGATCAGCTGTCTACCTCAAGTGGAATCTGCTCACGGACAAGTTCGGACAAGTTGAAGGCCTTCTTCTCTTTGGCTTTAGTTCAATGGCTCAAATCTGAGGGTGGTGTGACAGTGAGGAATTATGTGTCGTCAAATCTGCTGTGATATCAGATTTACCTTGCTCCTTGATGCGATTGCGCAATGCATGCAGATGTCACAAGAAAACTCAATAGTCACAGCTTAACACGTTATCCAGCTTCGGACGAGGTACACCGAAAGTATTACGAATCGTGAACCTTTTCATTATGAGGATGTGATGGCGGCGAAGTCCGGTCGCAGAATTCAACCAATCGAGCCTCGCTGTAGGCAAGCAATGAACTCTTACCATGACGGTATCCATCGACAATCACTGATAAACAACCACAAAACATCAAATCTAACGGCTGCTTGGCAGTGCTTCTCTCCAATCGATGTAAAAGATGCCAGAGAGAGATCGGCTCGCAAAATAAAGCCGTGTCAGCGATTGCGCACCTCCAATCATTGAGTCGAACGAAGCCAAGATAACACAAGGCTTTGGGATCCGCAAGCTCGTAAGTGGTGAGCCAGGTCAGCATACGAATGTTGTTCCGCACACTCGTTTTTATCGATCGAAAGAAGTAAACGCTGTCGCAAGCTTAGCCTTGGAGGAAAAAGGAGTGAGGAAAGTCAGATGAGCAAAACCTGACGACACTGTAGGTTAGGTGACTCAGGAGACCGCAAAGCGTATTCAAATCGACGTACTTGTTACTTCTTGACATGGACCAAACACATTTTTCTTTCTGAGAAATACCCAGTATTGAACGGCACGCAAACATACCGAGCCACCGTGAATGAAGGACGTTCTTAGGATACGTGATGCCCATCCTTGTAAACCAACAGGCTATCTGTAAAGATTCTTAGCTTGGGCAATTAAGTCAGCATGATATCCAAAAGTAGTTCCAAAGCGGGTGATCTTCGGATTGTCCCAGAGCACGCTGGCCCTTACAGTGATTAAGACTCTTATTGTGACATGATCGCAAGTCTAGTCGAGTAAAAAAATATCCAGACGTCGATGCTCTCAGCAGTCCTTGACTCGAGGCTGAGTTATCAACACTGCTATCCAAATTGCAAATGTGAAGCGCTCTTCTTTGGTCCGTCGATAGTGTGTCCCCTCTAGAACTACGCTTGGCAAGCACAAGACTCTGCAAGTTCTGCCTCAAAGTAGTTGCGGTGAAGAGCTGTCAATGTTGTACATCTAAAAGACTGAATTTGGGGCAAAAAGAAGGTCAAGTAGAGGCTCCTAAACACCGCATCCAATGCAGCTGAAAGCCAACCCGGATGATGTAGGGCGGTTCAAGAGTCGGCGCCTCCCAATTCATTCTCTACACCAATATTCTCAGCTCTCAGACTTCCACAGTGGATGACGCTCTTCACCCTGACGCCTTTGCTTCTTCACGAGCCTCAACAGTGTAATCGTCAGCATGCCCTTAACTCAACCCAAGAGGGTGCTCATCATAGCCGCAAGACGCCCCGTCCAGCCCGCCTCTAAAGACGAACACCCGAACGCCTCACACGGAGAAAGCGCGCGTCAGCGCATCTTTGGACTCGAAGAATTGACACCTATCATGCACAGCATCATTCCTCTCCTATCCCTGAGCCGCCATAATATCCTTCTCAAAGAAAAAGGGGGAGGACAAGGGAAGATCCCACTAAGCTCAACAAGCTCACCCAGGGATTGCTCAAGCAGCCCACACCCGCCACCAGACTATCATCACGATCCCTCCCTCCCTCCTCCCTCCTCCCCCTTCCCCCCTCCCTTACCCCAGCCTAGCCTCTGCAACCAAACCCCCCTCCCTCCCCCTTTCTCACAATCTCCACCGCCACCTCCTCAGATCATGCAGCCCGATATCTCACCGACATTCGATCAGGTGGTGTCCTATTAGATGAAACCGCCTACAGAGCACACTACCGACGTGCTTTCGCCCAACCCCACCCCCTTCCCCCACCACACGAACACGGCATCATCATCGCGAGACCAATTTGGAATCCATGCCAAAATATCCATGCTGACGATACAGCTGCGAGGCGCGTAGAAGGAGAAAGGATAATGGTTTAGGAGAGCTGGCGGAGGGGCGCAGATAAAGATGGGGCATGGTGGATTTGGAAGGGCTTTGGAGTCAATCTAGCCCCTTTTTCATTCATCTCTACAGCATGCTTTGTCAAGTCCTGTTTGGCCTTGGGCGGTGCGTGGGGATGGAGCGGAGGCGGAGACAGTGGCGTGTGTACACGCGTGCGAGGATCTTGGGGGTGGAGGCGTGGGTGAGCTGGGTTGCTGCTGATGGGGCCGGGGCGGAGAACGCGAGGAGATGTTGTGGGGGAAGGAGGGGAGGGGATGGAGGGGATGGAGGGGTTGTCGGGGTCGCTGACGCCGCGTTATAGCTGGGAGAGGGAGCGGGGAAGTGAATGGTGATGTATTAGCAGATGGCTAGGTGGTTGGGTGGTTGATGGAGTTTCGAGGCGACGGAGGAGGTGAGGGAGGGGAGAAACACGCATCCTTTGATGTGTATGTATCAGATGCTTATGCTAAAAGGGGGCTAACAAGGACCCAGGGGACGTTCGCGGGGTAGGCCATGCCGCTTCCAGAGGCTCATCTTGCAGTATTTCGCCATCGCGCTGCTGGTTGGATACTCTGGACTCTCGCGACACTGGCGGAAATAGCTGCCGTTGAGGGGGGGTGGAAGGTGCGAAATTGGCATGTTTTGATGCTAATAGCTGCAGCAAAGGCTCGTATTGGAGTTGTCATACTTGAAGCATATAATGTGTCTCGCAAGCAATGCTGACACGGCAATGCGACTGGTCATGGGGGCAAGCAGTGCTATATCTGCGCTCAACCTTATACTCGACAGCAAGGAGTCTCCTGAGGACGAATTTCTGAATCAGGAGCAGGCAAACATGCTAAGGAATCTTGTAAATCGTCGATCGGAACAGCTAGTTGACCGCGCTCACAGGTACGTGGGGATTCAGTGGTCTTAGCTTTAAAGAGGCCCCTGGCTTGTAAGACGGCAATATATATGAAAGATTGATGAGCTGGACGAGACAGCTGCCAATAAATCAGATTGCGAGGAAGGACGGAGGTGTGGCAGCGAAAGCGTGAAGGGAGTTAGTAAAGCCCATGGTGAAGTCGGCGAGCCATCAAGAAGTAGGCTTGAAGATCGATGATAGCAGGTTCTAAGAATCTTTCTGCAATGGGATTGTCACCTCTCGTTCGCCAAAAATTGAAGCGAAGAGGCAGGCGCATAGCAGCCGATGTGAAGGTGGATCCCGTACAGGTGAATATTCATTAGCGAAGGTAGAGGCTTGACATGCGATTGTTTAGCTTGAGAGGGTGCCAGCTGCATGCATAGGTATATGGCATGCATTTACTTGGCTGTAGCGTTCTCATTCGGACGGGCATTCGTTCATCACATTTGCCCCTAGAGTTGTAGGTTTGAGCCAAGCTCCGCCTGTCATGTTTTAGTCAACCCTCCCTTGACTTGATCCTGTTGTCAAACGTAGCGTTGTATTATTCTCCGTACCCCCAACGGGTGTCCGTCCAGTAATCCAGACCACCAGCCATCCATTTGCTCCCGCTGAGGCTACGGAGCCATACCCTCTTCCTCCAGGGGGATCCTATGCAGACATTTTGTAACTGTATCGCTAACCAGCCCAGCGATATCTGTGATGGCCGCAATATCGTACCAAGGTTGTGTTTCGATCACAATTTCAAGCTGGCAGCTTCTACTGTGCTGAAACAGCGGCAACTTGACATAGTCTGGAAGCTCAGGCGGCGGATTGATGGAGAATATCTTGGGAGTGCTGGCTGATGGGTATTCGTAGAGGCGTCGCGCCAGGTCAAAGCAGTCAACCGGGTCTGGGACATAGGTGGAGGGGGAGGTCTCGCGTATGAGGCATTCGAAGATGGGGGAGGGGAGGGCAGCGTGGATTATGAGGAAGTTGACGACAACGAGGTTGAATGCGAGGGTTGAGTACCTAGAGATCAGCATTCTTCATCGTCGCGAGTTGTAAGAATTCGAGCAGGCAGTAGACTGGCTCATGGGTAGGCATAGCAGTGTCGCACGATGACGCGACCGCTTAGAATATGTGTTGCAGGTCCCTGCTTGCGCATCAACAGAAAGGGTACAATGTTCGACACTGGCGTCAAATGAAACAGTGAGAACACATGAGGGTCTTGCAGGGGAGGTCATCATCACTGCGGAAGTGAGGTTGGCGCAGAAGTCGGAAGACACCAGCTTCAGTCCTTTGCGACATGATTTCCTGCACGTCATGCCCTGAAGGAAGCCGCGCAATCGCACGAAGCTTGTCTCCCTATAAGAACACGATCGATGATATCAATGGCAAGTATCTTCATCGGTGTTTGCCTAAGATATGGCAAAGAACTAGGTCTGAAAGAAAGGTTATTGAAAATCGAACCTTCAAAGAAGGAATTTCGGATCGGAGCAACGTATACCCGAAAAATTGCTTGGCTTTCTTGGCGGCAAAATTGAAAGGCTCCCCTAATGCAACCTTGACAACATCCCCTTGTTCGACAGGCAATTGTATTTGAAAGCAGGCCATTTTGTAAAATATCAAAAAATCCATCGTCAACAATGACACTATCTAAATTGAGGAATGGGCTTGTTCCATACAATTCCGCGCCTGCCGACATACCTGGACTTTGCTAACATCCATTTTCATTATGTGAAACTCCGAGATGGCTGCCTTATCTTTACCATGAGGTAACCACGTTCACATGTTCCTTTGGTACTCCTCGTGTGACGTCTCTGCCTAAACACTGACCCTCTTCGAATTACTTTTGGAGCAATAGTCCAGTACTGAAATCAATTGATACGTTGAGGAGATTTTTGCATTTTTTCAAGCTGATAACAAGGACCTCCGTACACAATGAAGCCGATTACTCAAACGTCAGATCGTCACTTGAATCTTATCATCCCGGGAAGATCGGTATCGACCTTGAGCATCGGGTATTACATTTTTAATCAATGAAACACGGAGATAGATACGAAATTGCGGGAAGTTCGCTCATAACCCGCTCGAAACACCTTGCGGAAGTATTTGCTCTAGCCATTTGGAGAGTCCGTCTGGTACATAACAGTTCCATACTTCTCAATCGCATCTATGCAAGCTGAATATTCTCTGCTTTTGTGACGAACAGACCAGCTGGGCTATTGACCCAAGTAGTTTTCTTGCAAATCGTCACCCCCTCAAAGCCTCCTTCAAATGCAATATTAAGCGACGAAAAGCCCAATGAAGAGGAGCAAACAAAGCAGCCAATCATGGATGCCAAGAACCGAATGGGAGTCCCCTTATGAGGTGTTCTTATCCTTCGAGGTCCAATGTTTGGATATTGACCAGCCCGTGTTGTTAATTTTAAGATGGGTTATTAGGCGAAAAGAACACAGAAAAAGTCTACTCACTATTTTAATAGCCACAGTCGTGTAGCGTTTCTGCATCTTGCTGCTCCACCGTCCATCGAGAGACTACCTCACCAACATCTTCAATACGCTTGAGCTTCTTCAAAACATAGGTGCAGATCCTAGCTCGGACGTAGCTTTTCTCGTGACCCATGGCAATCAGAAGTCGATCACATCGATTTCATCCACTCTACATTACCCAAAGCCCGAAGAACCTCAATCATCCACGGCCGAACCACTTGGTTGCCCTCCAAGCCGGTCCCTCAGAGATCACACCCGCCCTACCCTCTAGCACATCACTCGCTGACTCGGCCTCCGCAATCACCCCCGCAAAAGAGCTCCCATCCATACCAACAATCACATACCTCACCACCCTCCCCCTCTGCTCCCACAAAAAACTCCAGTACGGCTGCTCCACCCTCCCAAACACCCTCCACCTCCTCCCCCTCCAATTCAGCGTATACCGCGTAAACGTGGCCTCGAACCCTCTATCCCTCAACACATCCAACGCCTCCTCAATCCCCAAGGGCGGAGGCCAGGGCAAGGGCAACAAACCTCCCAACCCCTGAGCCTCAGCCATGGTGGGGTTGAGCGTGTAGTACATCAGCATCGACCAGAAGACTCTGCCCTGGTAAGTGGAGAGATTGATGGATGCGTTGGTATAGTAGGCGGAGGAGACGGCGAAGTGCAGGCGGGCGGAGGTGGGATTGGAAATTTCGGCGTGGATGTGGGCCGGGGTGGCGAGGTGGCCGGATTCGAATTGCGTGAGGTGGGGGTGTTCGAAGGGGATGTCGGTGTAGGTGCGCTCGAGGCCGGAGGTTATGGTGCTGAGCCAGTGGGACATCTCGTTTTGCGCTGTGGCGTTGAGGCTTTCATCGCGAGTGCCAGGTGATGTAGGGATGGCGTGAGGCACGATTACGGTGATGAGGAATAGGTGAAGCATCCCTAGCAATTGAGTGACGACGAATGCTCATGAGTCACATGGGGAACTGTGCTGAGCTTTGCTGCTGATCATTGGAATGCTAGGCTAGCAAGCGAACGACCTTTACACCATCACGCGCGTCAGACACGTCCCGATTCGCGCCGTGGAACATCGAGTGCGTGCAATAAAGTCATAAGCGCGTGTTTCAACACGCCCTACAGGTTGCGAGACATCGTCTCAGAGGGGGTTGTGAAATGCTCATCGAGGTTCAAAGACGAGAGTTGCTCTAATGTTTACCCTTTGCCATCCCAAGTGGCTCGTCACGAAAGAAGCATGCGTTTCATCAGTGTCGTTTAGCTTTTAGCTTGAGGCTTCAGCTTTGTTTACCAGAGGCACGACCATGTCCACAAGAGTATGATGGTTGAAGATGATTAAATTGGCACAAACAGAAAGACCTGCTCAATACTTGGCAAGTTAGAGTAGGGGATACGGAAAAGTGGATGGCAGGAGTCAGCGTGGGATCCGAAAAGCGAAGCAGTCAGATATAGCACAGGGCAGCACGACACTGGCAGCCAGATGGAATGCGATCTCAGAGCTCATGGACCAGGGACGTGCTCGTGCTAATGTCACATGGTTTATTGAAATGCTGAAGATCCTCTGCACGTCCACGTTTCGTTGAGATTCCCCTGAGCTCTAGTGGGCACCAGAAGAAGTCTTGGTCGGATTAGCTGGTAAGAAGAACCAGCGCAGAATTTTCATCAGAATCGATGGCCTTCTCTTCTCCTCATTCATTATCTCCACAATAAAACGATGCGACCGCAAATACGGGAAGAAAAGCGCAGAGTTCAATGCCCATGGCATCAGCTTGGGGATGATGAACAGGGTTGAATGCTCTACAGCCTCCATTCCTCGATTAAGACTTTCAGATTATAGCGATTGCTCAAGACGCAATACTGCAAACCTCTCTTTTTCAAGAAGACACCCGTGTCCATTCACACTGCAAGCTCACTGCTGCTTAATGCCCGGCCCTGCGAACATGGACATAGCCGTATTACCTGCAAAGCCCATCATATCTAGAATACGTAAGTCAGTCAGTCAGTCAATCTGCTTGATACCAAGCGTCCCCATCCCTTCTCGAAAGACTCACGATCAGTGAACGTAGGCGCTGGACCGCCAGCACTTCCTTGATAGCCCCCTGCTTGCTGCGCTCCTCCACCCCCGTTCGTATTTCCGTACGCATCACCTGCATCGGTCAGTAATTGATTCAGTCCATCATCTTGATTCTCCGAACTCACCCTGCGCTCCCCCACCATACCCACTCGCCGCATACGGATCCTGCTGAGCGGCCGGATAGCCCTGGCTCGCGTACGGATCTGTCTGCTGCTGCTGCTGTTGTTGCCCTTGCTGTTGACCATACCCACCCTGAGCAGGACTCGGATTCCCTACCCCACCCGCTCCACCCCCAACCCCAACACCTTGCTGCCCCTGCCCCTGCTGCTGAGCATCAAACTTCTTCTTCGCCTCCGCATCCTGCTGACTCTTCACCTCCGCGGCCTTCGCATCCGCCGCGGTCTTATCCTCCAGCGCCTTCTTATCCATCTGCGCCTTAATAGCGCTCGCATCCAACTTCGTCTGCGCCTTCTCAAAATGCACATGCATAGCCGCCGGATCCGTCCACTGCTTACTCTCGCCCCACCACCACCAGAAATCGCGCTCCCATTTCCCATGCCTCAGATACTTCCCCGTATCAAACACGTACACCTGAAAATTCACATTCTTGCCCGGCGCGACTTCGAGGTTGAGGAGATCCATGGGTAAGATTTGGCCGGTTAGAGATTGGAAATCGTCGTGCTCTTGGTCTGTGCAGATGACGATGTTGTATTGGCTGTAGGTGGCTTCTTTGATCGCGTTCACCGCGTTGTCCAGGAAGTTCTTGCGGATGTTGAATTCGTTGTCTTCGTTCCGCATCGCTTCTTTGTTTATTGCTGCTTGTTCGCGCACGATTTGTGCGATGTGCGCGGCGGCGTCCGCGATGCCGACGACGGTTTGGGTGGCGGCTTGGGCGCCTTGGGTTACTGGGGGGTTGTTAGTGGATGGTAGGGGGGTGGTGGGAATGGGAGTGGTGAGGGGAGACTGACCACCCATTACGACTTGTGCCATCTTGTTTGGTGTGTGCTGGTGTTAAGGGGGGCTGTTTGTGGTGGATGTTG
The DNA here is from genome assembly GCF_019456465.1 of Bacidia gigantensis. Classification (NCBI taxonomy): domain Eukaryota; kingdom Fungi; phylum Ascomycota; class Lecanoromycetes; order Lecanorales; family Ramalinaceae; genus Bacidia; species Bacidia gigantensis. The sequence goes on along the minus strand of NW_025408601.1, from coordinate 1,961,493 downwards.
CTCTGATTGAGGAGTTGGTGTGTTGCGGTACCTGAGAAGGTGAGGATCAAAGCTTCTTTTTGAATTGAAATGCTCGCAGGGGCAAAAGCCACAGACGGAGGACATATTCCATGTTCAAGTAAGTCATTGGTTGCAGTGACAAGCGAGCTCTAAATGCATCGCTTATGTGAGAGATATCGCTGACTGAGCCTGGCCGCCACTAAGCGCTAGCCAACTCGCTGAACTTACTCATGTTCTAGATCCACTATACTCTTCTCCGCGAAGTATCATAGCAGGCTCGATATTAGTATACAATAAGAAGAGAAACCGTGATTACCATTCGTCCGCTGATCATGAGGTACCTTGAAGTCGTGATAATACATGCTAAAGCCAGATGCATAGGCCATCAATTCGCCAGGTAGGCGTAAGAAGAGGCTGAAAATTCCACAGAAACCAGGTCCATTACTACATTCTTCGAAATCTGCCTTGTTCAAAGGAGGCTTCCTTTTCCCAAGCTTCTTGTCATAATTTACCCGTCGACAACATGGTATCTCGAAGTGTTCACGTTACTTGCTAAGAGCAGATTCAGGGGCGCATAAGTCGTGTAGCAGGCGTAAGAACAGACTCCAGTCTTGAGTGCAGTCAGAATCATTAATGCTCTACCTTGGAAATGTCTTCTCCGAGGGACTTTCACTCTTTTGCAGCCTCTTAGGGTATCGAAAAGCTAGAATTGTCGGTGATATCTTGTAGCCCTTTGGGGTAAGTCAGTCCAAGGCGTTGAGCTTCTTCTGAGGAATTGCCACCATTACCACTACCAGTCGTCCGACGTTGACTCTGGCGTGCCGCTATACTATCGCCTTGTGGTTGACTTACAGACTGATCATGACTTGCCGGGGCATTGGCAGACCCACCACTGGCGTCGTTTCGGCGATTGTCAGGACGCGTAGTGACCTCTGACGGTCGGCGTTTTGACGGATGCTCTTTAGATGAGGTTATCGCAGAGTCACTAGCTAGTGATCGCTGGCGTTTGGCTGTGCTCCGACGGCCACTATATGGCTCACCGCTAGCATCATCGCTGCATGTTGAGCCGATTGCATCCTGGTCGGAAGACTTCTGTGCCTCACCCTTAAGTCTCGTTGACTTTCCGGCGTCAAAAGCTCCAGTATCCAATTGCTCAAGGTCCTGGATCGCCCCTCGGACTACAGAGCCCGAGTCGTCTCTACTGGTCGTATTCTGTGCTCTCGGCGTTGTAGCGCCTGAACCGCTATCAGAATCGGTCTCATTTTCGAAGAGACCCAATCTCTGACCCTCTTGCAGACATCGCGTTGCTGTATATCGGTCATTTGGCGCGAGTACAAGCATACCTATAGCCAGAAGTTCAGCCATTGGGCCCCGTCCGGCCTGATGATGGCGGGCAGCAGTATCACTAAGTATGCAGCAGACTTCAAGATCTGAGGGTCTCTGCTTCGGCAACGAAATGGGATACGTGTAGGTCAGAATTATGACCCCTAACGACCATATATCAACAGCAGGCGTGTAGTTGCGCTCAGACATGACTTCTGGGGCCCAGTATCCACGCGTACCGCATTGCGTCTTCATCTCCTCTTGGTCCTTGGCCAGTCCAAAATCACCCAATTTGATGTGCAACGGATACCGGGATGCGACGAGTATATTCTCCGATTTTATGTCCCGATGTGTGACCTTGCGTGAATGCAGATACTCGAGAGCTTGTAGCGTCTGCAAGAGTATTTGTCTGCACTCACCTTGGCTTAGAGGACTCTGTTGATTGATCTGCATTACGTTACCCATGGGTAGATACTCCATTATCAAGAACGGTTCAGCGCCTTCTCTGAACTCGATGACGCGCACGATATTCGCCTATCAATCGTCAGTATCATTCTGTTCACTGTAGTCGTTAGACATACGTGTGGATTGTTGTCCATGATATCAAACTCCTTCCGATATCTCCTGAGCCAATCGATACCTTCGCCACGTCTCTTCTTGAATGTTTTCCGAGCGTACGTCGCCCTTGTACGTTCATCGACTACCTTGTCGACGCTGCCGAATGCGCCACTCCCCAGTTCTAGCCTTGTAACGAAGAACGGTCGTTGCCTAGGACTACTTGGCTGGCTGACCATTGCGGTACTCGCGTCGCTGTGGATTCCAAGCAGATCGACTGGAAGGTCAGAAGTCTCGGTATTTTGCACAAATTCTTCCACACTGGCGTCGTATTGTTCTCTGCATTCATGGTGATCTGGTAAGTGAATCTCGAACGAAAGCCCCACGAGATGGACTTTGACAATCATCTTTTGCTCGCCTTCGTCTACAAGATCTAAGAACCAGGTATACTGGCAGCGCTTTTCGTCCCCTCCCTGGTCATCGTAGCTGACTGACATGCCATTTCTCGACACATCTCGAACCATTAGGTGATGCTTCTTATCGGCTGCGATACCAAATGTCAAATAGAAATGAACACCACTCATACCGGAGGGGTGATGATTTCCGAGGAATACGTCGCATAATCGGCGATTGGAACCGAAGGCGAACCCTTTAGAAGGGTCTTTTGGACGTTTGTCGAACCTTAGTACTATGCGAGGAGCAGAGTCGTTGTCCCACTCGCTCTCGCTCGGTGTAGTCTCACGGCTGCTTTGAGTAGATAGATTCCTAATTGAACCAGGTAAGTAGCGATCGCTATTATAATCATGGCGAAAGGCGTCGAGAGCTAAGGCTCGAGTGTCACAAGGAAACAAAGTTGCAATGATAGCAGGATCTGACATTATGATCTATGTGACAGTGTGGCAGGGTTCAAAGTATGTGAGTAGAGTATGAGTCACGTTTAAAGAAGTGGATGTGAAATTGCAGTCAGATGTTTTGTTCAGGAAGATATCGTAAGGATGGAAAAGCTCTTCAGAAGTTGACGAGTGGTATATGATCTCATCTGCTCTTATGTGTTAGGCTAGCGAAAGAAGACGCGCCCTTACACACGTCTATTTGTACACGCGCAAACAACTCCAAGGACTTCTCCAATCGTTATATGTAGTAATGCTGACACATTTTGTTGTAGTCGTACTACACACTTGTCGCGCCAAAGTCTAGTGCTTCAGCTTGGGGCATGTTTAGGGATGGACACCTGGGAGCGCGCCTTATGAGCTAGTTTCTATCCCGCGTATTGACCCGTAACTCCCAGCATATCGTGTTAATGCGGCCAATTTGTATGTGAGGCTTCCCCAAAACGGCCTAGATCGTGGAATAATTGCGGGGTGAAAGCGCGGGGTCACCTGACCTCGGTGATACCTTTATCCGAGCCCGCCATATTTCCATCTTGCGCAATCATTCTCTTTACATCTTCACTACTACCTCTCGAGGAAATCTCGCACACCATGTACACCTTCGAAAAGCTTCTTCAGCTACGCGTGGAGGACCTTCCTGCGCGAAAGTAAGACAGCCATACCCTGAAGCGGCAGCGTTTGACTACTTCGCTAATGTTTAATGTTGCTCTCCAGAGACATCAATGTGTTCGAGATTGAAGGGATGGAAGACTTGACGTCAGATCAACAAGAGCAATGCATGGTAAAGATCAGGTATATGAAGCACCCTCCATCACCTCTGCAATATCACTGCTCTGACAGCACCAGAGACCTGGGTGACCAGCTCTATGACAAAGAACACCCGCAAGGCCAATACGTTGAGCCTTTCGATGCAGACGAATTAAGGGATCGACTCAGGTAAGTCTTTGAATCCCACACACACCCGAAACTTCACCCTACCTGTACTGATTCATGTGGAATTCCAGATCGATAACCCCCATCGTTTCTTCGTGTGACCTTGCCGCAGAAAGACTGCAGGATGAAAAATTCGCTTACAAAGAACTCCTTCTTGATAACGGCCGGCCTCTTCACGACTTGGAGCACGGGCCTGATCCCACCAATGTTGATGGACAATATGAGGATATTCTAAAATACCTGCAAAAAGAAACGAAAGGCTTCGGCGAAGGGATCTTCCAAGTACAATGGAGACGCTGGAAGACATTTCGCCGAGCGCAGCAACGATTACGACGGCAAGTCGCTCATGATGGTGGATTCCACGATGTCCAGGAACGGATGCTCGAACGTCGACAACAGCATAAACTTGATGCTGAAGTGACGCTGTCATTGAAAGAGCCGGACCAACAAAGCCAGCTCACTGAGTGGCTAGAGTACCAAGACTTCGAGCTTCGAGCACATGAGCGGCTAGAAAGGGGGCTTGCCGAAACGGGGGAGAGATTGCTATCCAACCGTGAAATAGCCCAGGGCGCCGGAGTCCTAGTCGTCAGACCCGGCCGGGTCGGAGCCGACTATCATTGCTATGAGAGCATAGATGAAGTGAAGCGAAAGGAAGACGAGGAGAGCAGGAAAGAGGTTCTAGCTGAGCCGAAATTGCAATTGGCAGAGAAAAGATTGCAAATCGCCGAATCGAAGATTAGGCATCGCACGATCGACCAAACCACATGGATAAAACTCTCCGAAGAAGGAATCGCACCCGCGCGTGTCTTGTGGGCAGATGCCGTTCGGAAAGCTCAGATACTTGACCGTGAATGGCGATCGCTGGATACTTGGACTACATCGAGATTGATGGAGCTAGAAGCATCCTCGCGATCCTCAGAGGAAGCTCATCGAAAGATGCAGCTTGAGATGGCCTCTGCAGAGTTCCAAGAGCGGGACAAGCAGCGTAAACTGCTCTCAGCAAAAAGTTGGGAAGCCATCAAGAGCAAAGGAGGTGCTTGGAGAAAAGTAATGTTTTTAGAGCGAGTCTACCAAGCCGCGCAGGAAGACAATTTTGGAGAGGTTATAAAGCGCGATACCCTGGTCAAGAAGCTTCGGCAAGAAGTTCGAGCCGCAAATGATGAGCTCGAGGAAGCAAGGGCCTCGTTGAAAGACATTCGCCTCTTGAAGAGCATCATCAAAGGGCAAAACCAGATATCCAAAGACATAGAAAAGAGGAGACAGCATGACACTCTGTTGCAATGGGTCGAGAGACAACGGGAAAAGATTGCCCAAACTGTCATCGCGACTGAAGTGTATCGCAACTGGCGTGCGTCGAGGAAAAATCAAAAAATTCAGAAGCAACCTGAGAGAAAGAGGAGTGGAAAACAAGGACAGAGTAGCACCCGATCGTTTCTGAGCACCGTGGATCCTGGAAGGATATCGAAACAGCCCCAAAAGAGGTACAATTTGCGTCCGAGGCCCAGCGTACAAACCAACGCGACACCGCCCAGTGACGCCATGGACATCGATATCGATGAAGTCAAAACAAGAGATGAGCAAATACCAATAGCTAACGAAGGCCGGACGAGAGACAAGCAGGTCGGGACGACAGATGAGCAAGTATCAAAGGCCAAGGAAGTCAAAGCGAGAAAAAAGCTAGTGCCAAAGGCCAAAGAAGCGATGCCTGCTCCTCTTCGTCCTATTCATTCATCAAGGATATCTAAATCAAGCGAGAAGCAATCAGATATGCCGGGCAGAGCTGGCGCAAGCTCAACAGCCCCAAACAAAAAGCGCAAGCGACCAACAGATGAGGATGAACGCTCAACAGCCCCAAATAAAAAGCCCAGGCGACCAACAGATGAGAACGAACGCTCAATAGCCCCACATAAAAAGCCCAGGCGACCAGGAGATGAGGACGAACGCTCAACAATCCCAAATACAAACCCCACGCGACCAGGAGATGAGAACGAACGCTCAACAGCCCCAAATACAAACCCCACGCGACCAAGAAATGAGGAGGAACTCGGACGGGCGATACCAAAAGTGCCTAACAGGAGAGCGAAATCGCAGTCAGATGGCGCGCCGCTGCGCCGCAGTGCACGACTATGCAAGCCGGGTTGAACACCTGTCAAAGCGACTGGTCTTTCAAATTATAAAGGAGATGTTTGGTGCTATGCTACCATCTCAAATCCAGAGTTCCGGCAAAGTTCTCAATCCATGCACGGTGGGTCAACCTCAGCAGGGCGCAGCTACGCTACCTCAAGACCTCTGCACAGCTTCAGCGCTGAGTTGCAGCACCTTTACCGTCCCATTTTCCGGAACCTCCACGACGGTCCCACCGCCCTCGACTCCTTCGAAGGGAGCAACGACCCTTATAAGCGTGACATACAACCACCCCTGGGGTCCAGGAAACTCTCTACCCGCTAGACCAGAAGCTCTCTGGCACCTATCCAGTACGATCAACCCTCCAACGACAATATCCAATGGCCGTATGTCTTCTTCCGCTAATGGATTCTCTTCCGTACTATTCAACAATATGCCACAAGTATTGAGAACGTGTCTATCCTCGATCTGCCATATCACGGGGAGCCGGTGGGAAGTCGCCTCTGACGGCACGTGTAGTCCGTAATGGGTTGGTTCATTACCACCAGGAACCATGGCTACTGTCGCCACGGCGTTCATAAGATCTTGACAGTGCTGGTCGACCGGCAATTGACGTTGGCTGGGGAAGCATTCGAATGCGAGGACCACGGATGTCAACAGGAGGACGAAGAGAAGATGCATATCCGCTAAGGAGTTGTCAGTGTTAAGAATACTAATGCTGCCGGCGGTGCTGCCTTTGAGGCTTACAGGATAAAAGTCAGAGCCCCTGGGCAATTGATGGAAGCGAAGACGCCTCGGCGTCTCCTCCAGACACACAGTGCCGAGTCATGGAAATCGCTCCCGACCCCCACATCCTCAGAAGCTGTTCAGAGGAGACGTTTCAGCAGTGTCCGAAACAAACCTCGCAAATGCATGAGCAAGACGGGGTTCGCAAATCACAGTTGCTGCAGAGGCGAGGCGCTAAAAGCGCACAACCGCCCTTATACCGGACTCGACATATGCATGTTCGGCGGGAAATGGTATTTTAAGAAAGAAATAGGCACCACTTGCAGTTGATTTCAGTTCAAAAGAATCCTGCAAGTGGGTCGAGGATTTACTGATCAGAAAGAAAATAGGCACCAATTACAGATGATTTCTGTTGAGACAGAATCCTGTGAGAGGGTCGACGTTATCGGGTTCTCCTAGAGACGGCATGTTAAGGCCGCTCGATTTTCTGCGTGTCTACACGTAGTAGCAGCGACGCAGCTTTCGCTTGCTGGAAAGCAACCAAAGTGTTTGTATGTCAATAGGTCCAATCATCAATGTTATACCGATTATGCTGGACTATGTGCAGTATCGAATGCACCAAATCCTATCTCGCCTTCCTCCCTCCCTCTCATCGTCACGTTCTCCTCATCTCCATCCACAAACCTCACAGACTGGTTATGCAGCCGGCCTCGACTCCGCTCTGTCGAATCTTCAAGCTCATTGGAAGTATGCACAGCGGCACCTTCCGCGTAATTGATGGCGTGCATCTGTATCACCGTCGTCTTTAATTCACTTCTTTCCTCTACACGCACCTTCTCCCCACCACCGTCTTCTTCCGCCTCCTTCTTTCCATGCCCTACCCCGCTCCTTCCTCGTCCCTAGCCACTTTGTCTCACCTATCCCACCCCTCGCTACCAATTCCCGCTGCCGCCCCCAACCTTACTTTCACTATACAAAATCCCGAAGCCCCGCTTCTCCCCTCCTTTCCGCTCCGCTCCGCTCCCCTTCCCTCCCCTCCCTTTTCTCCCTTCCCTTTCACACGCTCCACTCACACCCAACCTTCCCTCCACTCCTCCCCTTCCCTTCCCTTCCCTTCCTTCCTTCCCATCCCTTCCCATCCCTTCCCTTCCCTTCCCTTCCCTTCCCCTTCCCTTCCCTTCCCTTCATCACACAGCTCTCTCTGTAACGACAGTGGAATGGGTTATTGATTTACTAGGTTTGCTAGAGAGAAAAAGTGCCGGGCGCTGGGCAGCCAATGTTGAGAACTTGGTTAGATGCCTTATTCTCTCCTCCTAAATGACACACTTTACTCCTTGCAGAGGGTCTACATTACGATTCGTGTCCCCGAGTATTGTGGTGTTGTGGCGTTGTGGCGTTGTGGTGTTGTATGAAGTGGAAGTATTCTGGACTTAGCCACGGCCTGGTGGCATTGAGGGGGATTTGTGTTTGCTGGAGAAAGGGGTGGGAAGGTCAATGGTTGTGTAGTTGGTGTTTTGTTTTGTCCGGTGCCTGGAGTTGCGTTCGGGTGTGGGGGGTAAGGTAGGTGTGGTCAAGGTCGGGGTTGATGTGGATTAAGATGGGGATGAGGATGGGGATGGGGATAATAGGATTAATGGGGTTGACGGGGTTTCGGCGGATGGAGTTGACGGGTTTGATGGGGTGGATGGGAATGGGAATGAGAATGAGGATGGGCATGAGGATGGGATGATGTCTGCACGCGTCATGGTCTCGAGGTACTCGCTCATGCGTTCGTGCAGATCCTTTACCAGCATGAAGGTGTCAGCGGAGAAGCTCTTCGTGCGTGTCCGTTGGGCAAATATTTGCATCTTATCAGAAGTTAATAAGGCAATGCGAAGAGAGATACGCGGCAGGATTCCTAGTCTCTGGCGGGGGAGAAGGTAGGGGGGAGAGTGACAGCCTGAAAGCATACTAGTACACTTCTCAACTTCTTCTCGTCTTACAAAAGTCTGTGAAGCTTGAATGAAGGTATGTCTATTTCATTATGAACTCTGTTGGATATGTAGTAAGATTATTAATTTTTGAAGCCAATATTTGCATGCTCATTTCGTTGTTTGAATGAATGTTGTTTCCTCCACCTCCACATTTCCCATCTTGTTAGGCCGTCGATCTTCCTTCCCTAGCTGGTGTGCTAGAAACTTGGTCGTTAGTCCAGCACTCAAGTGGTCAGTGACCCTAAATCCTCGAACCTGAGTGGTATGAAACTCATTTCTTTTCTTTCTTCAAGCTCTCGTTCTTCTTAATGACCAAGTCCGCGAGCTCGTCTTTAGCTTTCTCAAGCATTGCCTGATTCTCCCTCATACTTTCGCTATCTGTATCTCCACTGTCCAACAAGCGTTCGATATTTACTTCATAAGGTATCATTTCCTTCTCCTTAGCATCAATATCTGGGTCGAAATACTTCGTTCCTCTAAAGTCGTGCCTGGGACTCGGCATTCTGGATGTTTGGAAGTCTTGATCGGTAGGCGTGGTTGCTAATTGTTGATAATTTTCGAGGTTCGGAGTGTACTGAAGAAAGATAAAGCAAGAGTCCAGAGCCAGGTATATATACAGATCGATCAGAGCGTGTTTCGATGGCCATAGCACAGCCTAGAGGCAAATGCTCCAGCTCGAGAAGACACAACTGAAAGAACTGGCTAACAAGTCTTCAGGAGCAGACCCGTAAGAAGGACTCCTGCAACATCATTCTGGCCGGCCAAAACGTCAAGGCCTGGAGGATGAGCTTCAACCGACATTCTGGATACAATTGGGAGAAGAATACGAAGTCCACGTGCGTAGAGTGTGAGGATCCATCGAATATACCAAAGGAAACCTCACAGAGCTGCTGCTCCAAGACCCATACTCTTCGTACGAAACCTCAACGACTTCTAGGCTCCACAACTGTCGCCGCTGCGCTGGAAGCTGGAGATACGACAGCCCACGAAACATAATTTCATTCAATACATGGAGAAAATTACGTACGAAGAGATGGTCTTGCCTACCCAACCAAATTGCATTCAATACAGGGAGAAGAGTATGTCTGAAGAGTGCACCTTGCATTTCATTGGTATGACTAGGAGATACGTGGTAGGATTATTAATGCCTGAAATCAATATTGCATACAGGGTCTCCTATCATCTTCACTTCAACCCTAATGAGAATAGACCTTGCCATCAACTGCCACTCAAGTCGTGTAGTCTTTCCATTTCAGATTACGAGCTCAATCTGAATCAGCCTCTGCGTCGGCATCGGTGGTGAAAATTCCTTCACTTGCTTCGTCTTCACTGAAATCGTTTCCAGTCCACCTCTTATAACTCCCACGAGGCTCATCAGGACAATGATCCTCGTACGCAAGCTTTTCTTCGAGCTTTTTGGCTTCCTTCTCTTCTTCCAGTGCGTCGAGCCTGGCATCGAGCTCTTCCTCCTGCTTCTCGAACACGTTGTCGTATCGATTCTTTAACTTCTCGGTCTCAGGATGTGTTTTCTGAATTGTCCTTCCCACTGTCGTCGCGTCGGGTCTCAACGTTTGGTTGCTATCGATTTTAGGCCCCATTTTACGCAGCAATTTCTTTGTTTCGCGTATTGCTTCGACCGTCTTGTCTATCTCCTCACCGTAGAGATCCTCAAAATAGTTCCGGTTCCGCCAATGTAGAAGCGCACATTGGTCCGGGCCAATTTGATTAGGGTTCGGTTTACCTGGCTCAAGGGGACAGGTTTCTCTCCTAGGGGTCTCAAGAAGATCCTTCTTCTTAGTGTCAGAGGTAGACATCGTTTGTAGTTCCTTGTTTGCGGATGAGGATGGTTGCTGACGAATAACTGAAATTTCACTTGTTTCTTGAGTTCGTTGCAAGTCGAGGGCGTGTTGAAGAAATCAAAAGCATGAGTGCAAAGCCAGACATATATACACATTGATCAGAACCCAGTGCTCCAGCTTCAAAAGCTGCAATGCAAAGACTGGCCCAGAAGATTGAATGAGGAGGCCTGTGAGGACGGCACTCCTCAAGATTTCCTCTGCATATGAAACTGGTATGCAGGACGAAAATTGAGAAACATCCAATGCAACTGGAAAGATATCAAGAATTCAGCTGCATGGTAACACGAGTGGGTGAGAGATAAGATGCAGTTGACCACTAAAGAACAAATTCCTCCCAAGTAGACATAGATTCGAAACCCCAACTACTTTCAAGCTCCAAGATCGCCGCTGCTACCACCATCAGAAACGAAGCAGCGTATCCTAAGACTTTGACTTCACGACAAACAGGAACAGTAGCCTTGATTGATATGCTATTGATTGTGAAGCAAAGGCATTAATGTCTCGTCATCATTCCATCCTAAATCAATTCCTGCAAGTTCTGCCATCTGCATGAATGAATCTATACTCTCATCCCATCCCCTATCTCTCAAAGACCCGATCCCCTTGCCAAAAAACAAGACTCAAGCAGCTTCAGGAGGAAAAATATGGCTCCGATATTGCCCTCTAGGATAGAACTTCAAGAACAACTTCTCATGTCTACCCGCCTCCAAATCATGTTGATCCTCAAGCTTCTTGCGCTCAGCTCTTAATTCCCTACGCTGCCTCAGGAGCTCTTCATATTGCTTCCGTGCCAGAGAATCTTTCAAGTCTGGATTAGACGTGTTATCCTTGCGAACTGTCGTTTTGAGGTACTTCTTGATGAATTTCTTGTAGTTAGCAATATTAATTTCTTTCTCTTCAATCTTCTCCTCCCATTCTTCTTCCCTCCGAACTCCACGCTCGAAATGGAAGGTAGCACATTGTCTCTCGTCCCCCATGTCGCGCTTCCATTCCGTGGGTTTAGGTTCTTTCTCAGGGGGAGGCCCCATGCTGGAAGTAGACATGGTTTATGGACGTGTGGTTGTTGATAAACGATGCTCTTTAGGTATGCTTAAGATTGTCCGATGTCGAGATTGTTCAGGAAAAAAGGAAGTGGAAGACCGGGACTTGGTATAAGAGGCAATTGAGTAGGTCGTACAGCAACATACCGCTGCACATCCCATGCATAAACGCTACAGCATCCAGGACTACAATCGGAGAGATAGGGTGGGAAACGATGTAAGGAAACTTCTATATAGACGAGCCATGTAGCACATGTCCGAGCGAATCTTAGCTAAACAAGACGTGGTCAGTATCTCACGGCCATTGAAAAAATAATCTAGCTCCTCATGGATGATAAAACGACCGCTAAACCAATGGGATGCATTGGACCCCAGAAGAATAGTTCTATCCAAACCAGTCGTGCATTTGAAATTCCAGCGACCTGCAGGCCCCACAAGTTTCGCCGCTGCTTCGATAACAACTCGTAACGAAAGAGCCACTTAGCTTACTTACCAGGCTGATGCATCCCCTTAATAGCCGTAGTCAGGAGGTAAGGACAGCCACGAGCCTCCTAAGAAATCGATAACTCCAGCGCACTATGCTCTCGCGCATCCTCAGACCAATCATCATCCTCAACCCTCCCACCTCGCTTTGGGATGATGCCTCTCGAAAACCACCCGTTTCTTCCTCCACACCCCATCCCTAGGCGCAGAGCCTGTCTATGACAGCTCTTCTCACACGTCGTACGTTGCTGAATAGAATGAATCATCGTAAACCTTCCATCTTTTTTGCACCTGCGACAGAAAATCAACGCTATGGCAAGCGTTGCGTAACGCGTAGCGAGGTACATCAAATCTCCAGAACATGATCAAGGTATTCTATTGATCACAGAAAGGCTTAGAATCGAGCGTATGCGATCTCCTCGAAAAACGACCTTCGACCGTATCTCTGAACAAAGACCCTAGCACACACAAAGAAAGGAGTAACGATAAGCCAAATGATGAATACGAGCAATCTTAGATGGAAACTCCACAAAAGCCCAAGCACAAGCTCATTGCAGGAGTATGGCGGCAACAACTCACAAGTAAAATTCAAGGCTCGCTACTACTACCAGAAGCAAACATGCAAGTGTTCGTCTCAACTCAGCTCTTGCATCACCAGGCACAGCGATGCGATCTTCCCATTGTACGAGATGGATGTATCACAACTGCAGCCTGCGTGATGCCGGACGAGCAATGACTGGCCGCTCCTCCCCTCCTGCGCGGCGTGAAACGTCTCGTTCCCTCCCAACCCACCTCACCCACCTCAAGGAGAGGCGGACTGCATCCCATCCCATCCCATTTCCTGTTCCTGTTCCTCAACAATAATCCTCCACATTTATCAAAGAAAAAATCCAATTCCTCCTCACCTGTACACGCTTTTTGATTTTTGACAAACATCCCTACCTACTTAGCATGCTCCAGCTACACCCCTGCCTCTGCATCGCCTCCCCCCGCCTCGCCTCCGAGGAAAGCTGCGCCTACGTCGTGTACAGCAACCTCCAATACGTCCAATGGCACTACGACGAGCGCATCGCTCATCTTCACCAAATATTAAAGCAAATGCAAGAAGAGATGGAGAAAGGCTTTGATGAATCATTGGAGGGGGAATGTCAAAGTGATGCGAAGGAGAGGCAGATTCGACTCAATGTCCTGCAGAGCAGCGTCGAGGAGTATAGAGAGAGGATCCCTGAATTGAGGGAAAAATGCACCAGGGTTGTGGCCAGGGCGAGGAGGCGGTTTGAGATACATTGGCCCGAGGGGGGTTGGAGGGGTGGTTGAGGAAGAGGGGGGTTGTGCGTTTGAGAGAGTTGGGAAGGAGGAGGAGGGGGGAGGGAGAGGATAGGGGAGGGGTGGGCAGGAAAGCTAGATACCATTTGCCGGGACTTGATGGTGTTGAGGAGGTGTTTCGTGGTGATGGTGGCGACGGCGAGGGTGCTGATTGTAGTAGTAACGTCAGTGAGTTTGGTGGGGATGGGGACGATGAGCGAAGAAGTGTGGATTCGCAAAGTTCGGCTGTTGAGACGGTGATTTATTCGTGGAGAGCTACAGAGGGATAGGTCTTTGGATGTTGCGGTCGCACTTAATCTTGGTGGCTGCAGGAGGGATTTCTGATGGTTCGACGTGCTGCAACGTATGCAGTAGTAGTTCGTGGTTGGACGTTCAGGAAATCAAAGCCTAGACAAAATTTCTGTATTTTTGTAGAACGTTCTGATAATCCCCTCGGCGCTGTGCATGGTCTTTGATGTACTGTAAGTCGCCGACTAACAGTGTTCTATCGGAACACATCATATAACGATACGTATGCATTGAATTCTGTATTTCAGAAGACCTCTACCAATCAAGGTACTGTGGTAAAATTCTTTTTTCACTTCTGATTAAGGGGTGTTTTTACAAATTCTCAATTCAACGAAACTTCCTACAAGGGCTGTGATCTTTGCAGAGCAGAAGTGCTAGACATCGTGCTCCATCATACTCGTAGCTACACACTCACCTCCCACATGATCCCGTAACACCAGTGACACAATGTGTCACTGTACGACGTGGCGGTGGCGAAAACACCGATCTCGGCGAGTCACCTTCTGTACAACACAGTTGAAACAAACCCCTCCACCTACGTACTCTAAGCTTCTCTTGCTTTTCTTTCTTTCGTCCCAGCTGGAAATACCTTGATCCACCTCAAAAACCCACCAAGGTATCGAGAAGATCAGTCCCTCGTGCCGACTCAGTCAGAAACCCTTCCAAAATCCCTCCTACCCAACGCTGACTATCCCTCAGCAGCCAACTCACATCCCATCATCTCGCCTAAAGCATTCAAAAATGTCAAACATCAACCCCGCCAAGCCCAAATCCCCGAATACCCCTCCCTCAACACCCCAAAAACCCACCCTCAGCCTCCTCCCCTCCCTCAATTCCCTCACCCTCTCAGACGACGACGACGACGCAACTCCCCGCCCGCGCCCTACCCTCAAGCCCCACCAGCCCCACCAGCCCCTCGAACCGCACCTCCCGCCCCACAACCCCGATTCCGCCCCCGCAGCGCCAAATACAGCATTTTCATACCCCCACCACTACCCCACCAGAGCTACCGGGGCTGAGTTTCAGTGAGCCTTACAACCCTCGCCCCCGCCCCTGCCCCCTCCCCATCATCCACCATGAACAAGACAAAAACTGTGAGAAAAAGGGAGAGGGAGAGGGAGAGGGAGAGGGGGGGGGGAGGAGTCGAAGCACGCATCTCACACCTGGAAACAGAATTTGGCAAGATGAAGGTGCAGGTGGCGGGGATGGCGGGGGTGAAGGAGGAGAATGATAGATTGAAGGAGAAGGTGAGGATGCATGAGGAGTATTGGGCGAAATTGAAACGGTGGGTTGATGTTGCGCCGAAGGGGGATGGGGATGGGGGAAAGGGGAAGGGGAGGGGGAGGGGGGAGTTTCGATGTCGATGCGTGGGAGGGTCTGTATCGCGCTGATTGATGGTGTGGAAGGCGATACATGCTTGGGACGAGATAAGGGAGGCGGCGAGCTTGAGGAAGAGGGAGGAGGGCTGGAAATCGTGCTTTTTGGGGAAAGCTGACACGGAGGATGGCTGCTCGGGGTGCTGTCGTGCGAGCCAGCTGAAGTGTTCTGTCTTCGATGACTATCGTTGTGTGAAGACAGTCACGGGGAGTTGGGGGTAGATCATGTTATGTTACAGTACTGGAATGCATTCAAGCCATAACTGTCGCTCGCTAGTCGAGAACGTGAATCTTGGCTTTGTTCGTAATTGGGAAGTTTTTGCTTCTTCGATGCGCTGCGGAATCTAGAAAATTCATCTGATGATTTTTTCTGACAGGCTAAATTCTGGATCAAATTTTTACATTTGGGTGCGTCAGATTTTGAGATTTCTCTCTATCGAAAAGTTGGACAAAGTGGGATTGTAAAGTATGGATGAGTGCTCGAATGTGCTGCAGTCTTTCAATATTTATTTCAAAAATATAACGTCCCTGCGATAGTTGCTCCGCTTTGCTAAGAACTTTTATGGACACTATATCATAGTCCTCGTAAATTTGCAATTACTTCGTCTTCGGCTTTACAGACTTCCTAACCTAACTGCCATCAAGAAAATGACCGTCATCCTCCCACGCCATCCCCCCACCCCCCATCCCGCCTACAAAACCCAGACCTCTCCCCCTACTCCCCTACTCCATCACCACAGTCCTCTCAAACTCCATATCCGTCCGCCTTCCCCCCACCTGCAAACGATCCCTCCACGCCCTCAACGTCAACCTCCCCACTCTCCCCAAACTATGATACTCATGCCTCTCCATATACCAATCGAGCACCATATTCCTCGCCTCCATCGTCCCATTAACCCACCGTTTATCCGTCTCACACTTCTGCATCAGCTGCGCCATCGTGCTCATATTCGCCTCCGCCCACAGCTCGTGATGCGTGTTTCTGCTCTGCTTCACCCGCAGTAGGCGCTTGGACTGCTTGTATCGGCCCATCTGGTCGCGGATGAAGGGTTTGAGGGCGGCGTTCATGTGGTCGATGCCTTGGAGGCCGCAGATGGCGCAGTTTTGCTCCATGGCTAAGGTAGGTGGGTCGTCGCTGTATGGGGGGCAGGAGCAGGGGACTTCGTGGACGGAGTGGAGTTGGACGGCTTGGGGGAAGGGGCGGAAGGCGAATTGTGGCATGCTGAAGACTTGGGACCTTGAGATTGAGATGGCCTTTGAGGATGTGGATTTTTAGATCGAGTTGGGTTCTTGTGAAGATTTGTGTAGATGTATGAGAGATGGAAGGAGCTGGGTGTAGTAGAACACATATATATAGTCAGCAAGGACCCTTCTTGACGTGATAATGGTACCACAAGGAGCTGGTACGACTGTTGGAGTATCAGTATGCAGCTATGCACGAAAGTCTCCGCTCGCCGTTGTACAGAAGGTCGTATTCAGGCAACCTGCATCTGTATGATTACCAGGCCAGCTGAAAATCGTTTCTTACACTTAGTTTGTCAAGTCGAAAGCAGTCTTGCACCACCTCGTGCATGGTACCACCTAATCTGTGAAGAATAAGACCCACAGCACTCTCCAAGGAGACATTTTAGATAGTCGAGAGCGGAGGGCCAGAATTTGCTCTGGTGGAAGGAATGGTTGAATATGAATGTCAATATCAGCTATCTGTAGTCCGTCTTGTCGGATTGAGGATCTGGTGGCTTTGGCGCCGCGAGAATACATAGGCCATTCTCTCGGAGGTAATAAGGATGGCGATGAGAAGGTAGGATTGTAGTGATATGAGGCTCCAATAGGCTGATATATGCAACGAATCTTTCGAACCTGGTCCTGAGTCTGGATACGCGGTTGTAGTATTCCAACCCGCGTTCACAATTCAGTGCTGAGATGTCAAGTCAGATTGAGAAACTGCATAGAAAGAAGTCCTGTGACACCGATGTCAAGGTCGTATAGACAGGTCGTTACTGTATCTCGGACGGAAGTTGTTCTTGCTTCTCTTTTCCATCTCACTCTGCCTCCAAAAACTCGTCGCATGCCCACTTGAAAGGCATTCCCTAAGCACGCTTCATCAGATCTGCCTTCAGGAATACGCATCATCGCCTACTATGCCTGCAATACCCAACGTAAGACTTTCAATCGACCACACCATCCGACACTGCTGCTGTCGCCCCCAACATCTCGGCGAGTTCCGAACGCGAGCGCACGAGCGCAGGTGTGCGTGGGCAATTTTGATCCGCATTCGAGAATTGAACACTGCGCGCGAGCCTAGTTTTGAGGGGCGAATACGTGCGATCGGTCACTGGCAAAGGCTTGTCGGTGTCCTTCAGGGCGGGTATCAAGAGGATCGGTTGTGGCCGCAGGCAAACAAGGTCAAACTGGAGAAAATATTGAAGGATATTGAAGAGTTTCAGCGGAAATTGAGGCAGCTACAACGTAATAGAGATGAGGTATTGAGGTGGCACCTGGAGCTTTTCGAGGAGCATAATTCTCCAGTTGAGGGATGGCAGAGTTTGGGTTGGTGGAAGGGGTATTTCGATATGGATGTTGACCGGAATTGGAGAGTAGAGACACAGTCTGTTGACTCGTTTCTGTCATGATGCGTATCGCTCATTGTCCTCGGATGGATTTGCCGTCCCTTGCTTGTGTGTCTTCACAATTGAGGCAGACGGACAGATTTTTGTCGCTTTCATCTAGACGCCGCAATAGCTTCAATCTGGCGCTCGCACAATCACGGACCCATACCTCAGGGCTTCAAGAGAAGTTAAACAGAATACCTCCGAGCCTTGTTGCTCAATCGGCCGCAGGAAGCTCAATATCCACCACCCACGGCAGCTGCAGCGAACACTCCTCCGTGCTCTGAATTGCCGCATTCACAAACAGCGTCTCCTCTCCGAACCTCAGCGGCGCCTCATCACCAGCACAATGACTCGTACTGATGCACCCTTGTCGTCTCAACCCCAGATCCCTCTCATCCTTCTCTTTCTTGACGTCCTCACTATCGAACTTGCCTGCCCTCAAGCCCTTCAACGTCTCCACAACCTTCGTTCCCGCACCATCAATATCCGTGAAATGGCTAGGCTTCTCGGTCGGCTCTTTGCGCCACGCAACTTTCTTCGCCCCCCATCCTTCATGGATGTGTCCGAAGCAGTGGAGTCGTGGTCGGGCGCGTGCCACTGCCTCGAAGAGGTCGGTAGAGCCGGCCCGTTGTTTCGAGTCTGTGTAGTCCATGATCCCTCTTGGGGGGCCGTGGGTCATTACGAGGTCCACGCCGGGACGAATAGAGAAATTGTGGCCGTCGTTGGGGTGGAATTGGAAACCCCAGTCACTGAGTGAAGGTGTGAAAGGGCTGGCATAGACGGTGAGGGTGGCGCCATTGGCGAGGGTGAAGTAGTGCTCGCCCTCGTCTAGGAAAACAATGCGAGCAGATCTTGCGTCTTCGATGAGTTGTCGAGCTTCCCCGTAATCGCCATAGATCTTTTTGACAAGGTCTGGTTCTAAAGACGACTGAGCTGTGGCTACTTTCTCTTTGAAGGCAGGGGTATCCAAAGTGAAGTCATGATTGCCGGCAATTATCAGCTTGAGCGGCGCCTGGACTGCCGCAAAAGACTTTAGTGCTGTCCGGAATTCGTCTAATTTCGATTCTTCCGTCAGGTCGCCACAGTGGATGGCTACGTCTGCCTGTGGAATTGGACCATCTTGGGCTCTAAAATCATCACCGTGAGTATCTGAAATGATGAAGAAGCGTGTCTTTACGAGACCAGGAGAAGCAGCGACTGACATTGTGACTGGTATAATCTGTAAGAAAAGTAATGGATACGGTAGTAATACTAGGTCTTCACTGTAGTTCTACCTACAGGAAGCGTGAGTGTCCCTACGGATTGAAGTTATGAGTGAAGCTGAAAAAGAAGTAAGGAGACGAATGATTGAGAATAAAAAGAATCGGGCACAAGCCAATGTGAGTCATGTGCAAGCCACTAAAATCTGCGAAGTTTGTGGAAGCCACGGTGGCAAATTCGGAGTCAAGAATGATTATGTCCGAAATGCTTCAGCATTGCCTAAATAGGACAAGTGCTTATATAGTCAGCACCTAGCGCATCAGAAGCATGTAGGATGAGCGTTACGCGAGGTGATGAAAATAGGAACGTGGTAATGCGAGATGCGGAATTCGCGGGCTTGTGGCTCAGGATCCGCAATATGCTCTGACTTCCGAATGGTTCAAGAGGACGCTACCCAAAGAGAAGATTCCAGTCATACTGGAACCTCAATGCATTCCTCAGTAGAGAATCGCCCTCTTTCTTTGCCCGTCCAGCCTCATCAACCTGACACCTACGATCTCAATTCAAGATCTTCCATACTAACATCCATGCCAAAATACTCCTTCCACCAGCACAGACTCTGCCACCCCACCCTCATCCCCTCCATCTGCTCCTCGAAAGTACTGAGGTACCACTGAAGAAGCTTGTTCCTCTGACTCTTCGTATTCTCGAGGTTTGCCTTCTCACGCCAAATATCCCTTCGTAGGTCCTGCTCGCCGGCCTCGTTCGCTACTCTCCACAGTGGGTCCCGCTCACTCTTACAATATAGTATTACTAGCAGGTTTTGCCAATGGCGAATCCTAAGCATAGGTTTCTCGATCCAAGGCGCATATGCCTTGTCCATATCGTAGATACCGTTCAATACATAGAGGGCGCAATCTTTCTCGTCATCTCTTGTATAAATTTGGCCCCACTCGAGAGATAGGCACTCGCATTGTTGTGGAGTGTAGATTTGGCGACTGAATTCTGGTAATGGAGGCATGATGGATGGAGATGAGTGATGATGAGGATTGTTCCGTCAAGTCTCTGAATGCCTTGGGCGTCTCTTGTGATGATTCTGCTGCGGAAGCTCGGGAGTAAAGGTTTTAGAGAAGAAAGAGAAGAAGAAGAAAGGGCGACTTCAACAAACTTTCCACTCACTTGCGTCCGTTTATGCCTCGATGCCACCAACCTTTTCAAACTTCTCGTCTAGCGTGAAAGGTTAAGTGACCCAACATCCTAACAATCACAAGTCTATATGGCGCATTTTTCAAGCAGGTCACCGGCAAAAGGCAGGGAACGAGCTCGTCGGAGCGTTGGGAGGTTCATGCTGCAATCGTGCTATAAATAAGAGGGGTTTGCGAAGGCTGAATTGTTGGAAAGTAGCCATATCTCGCTAAGATTGCTTCAGGTTGCGGGCAACTCTAGTGAGATTTAAAATCTTTCTTGCCTGTACAGCGCGAATTAGCTTCACGAAAGTGGCCCAATGCCTAGCCACTCACCAGAGTTCTGCCTTTTAAAGGTCCTTTCTGCCAACTCCACTTCCTCTGCCTGCCTCATCAAATTTCTCATCTCAACCCCGACCATCCACCTCCTTCAAATACCCCTCCAGCTCCCCAAGCAGCTGCACCGTCTCCCCTGGATTGGCAATCCACGCTGTGGTACACGCCAATCGTGCCTAATCACCCGACAACCAATGCGTCAGCATATACTCTCCCATCCCACACTGTCTCCTCACCCTCAAACCCTCTGCCACATGAAAGGGTGAAAAGGAGAAACAGACTGGAGTAGAGGTTGGGGGAATCGTAAAACACACCTTAAAATCATTAGCACCCGCACTCAAAAATTGGTCACCTATATGGAGTGTTTCTTCCCCTTTGATCCCCCCTTGCCCTTCTTCACGCGTGCCAATCCAATTCTGCACGGCCCTCACCCCCAGACTCTTATCCCCAATATCAACGAAAACATCATTTCCCCCATTGAAAGCGCAGAATGGCACCCTCCTCCCTTCCTCGGACTCAGCTTGGGACATTTCAACGACTTGCTGCGTAACCAGCACCGTCTCCTCGAGCTGCTCTCTCGTGAACGCCCCGCCCCTTCGCGGGATGATACCGACTGCACGTTCTTTCCTGAATATAGTCGCGGGAAGGGAGAGGTTGATGATGCATTCCCTCAGCGCGCCTTCCGCAACATCTAAGAGGGAGGAGATGGCGGGCTCAGTCCAGCCGCGCATCTCAGGTAACATCCACTCCTCCCTCTCCACCCTACTCAAGAGCGCCTTCTTATTCCCATCAAATATGAAGAGGTAGTTCGACTCCCCGCCCATAACGACCAATTTTGTCTTGCCAGATCGTACGTTGTTGAGACTTCCCACTGGATCATCCGGTGGTGCAGAGAAGCGTATGGCGGTGTCGATTGCGTTCAGCAGGCCATGCAGACGGGCATGGTAGGCGGCCGGCTCTGTGTAGCCGGCTGCGGTGACGATGCCGATATGGATGCCGCGGGCAAGGAGGGCGAGGATTTTGTGGATCACAGGGTTGGACTTGTCGAGAGCTGAGCCGTCAGGGTAAAGAGTTAGGTCGCCATCGAAGGTTATGAGTTTGAGTCCCCCAACCCCAGTCACTGCCCTGTCCCAGGTCTCCTGTCTCTGTGATATCCGTGTGGGGTTGGATATGGGGTCGGAAGTAGTGTCGTGAGAGGGGGTGTGGGATGGCGACGGGTGCACCAAGGCCATAAGTTGGGCGGTGTTGAGAATGGCGCGGACGTCGTTGAAGCTGGGCGCCACAAAGCGACGGGAGCTGATTCTTCGTTTACGGTCTTGGTAGACAAAGGCCTTTTCGAGGGGTAGCGGGGTGAAGAATGTTCCTGTGGTGGGAACGAGGTGCTTGAGCTTGCTGAGTCCGGGAAAGTGATGGACTTGGTGGTTGAGGTGGTCGGTTATCAGGGCTTCGACGTCGCGGAGTATCTCGGCGTAGCGCCGGTGAGTGGTTGTTGCCATCGTTGAGAGGAGAGAGGTGTCGTCATTGGGTGTGGTTGGGCTGGTGGAAGCGTAGGCGGCGGTGGGTTGAGAGTGGAGGACGAAGGGGACAGCGAGGAGGCCTTTGATCCATTCGATCAATTGGTCGCGGCGATGTGTCTTCAAGGCGTACTCGACACGGTAACGAGTCGTCATTGTGGCGACCGTGGACTCTCGAAGATGCCAGCGAGGCTGGAAAGTCTAGGGCCCAATCGATGAGGTGTGGAGATGACAGAGAAAAGATTTATGGAAACAGAATATAATAACACTTAAAGAGAAGAGGAAATTGAGATGCCACGATAGAAATCGCGCGATGGTAAGAGGGTCAGCGAAATCAAGGATGAAGTACGGAGATAATGAGGAAAAATAGTTCCTAGATTTCGATCGGATTTTTTGAGTCGAGGGGAGGGGATTGTTGGGAATAGGTAGAGCTATAACCATCGAGGTATACAAATAAATGCAGAAGTTCTCTTCTTTTTAGAAGAAGACGCTCTGTATAAGGGAGAGGGCGAAGGCAGCTTAATCTTTTGCCCTCAAACGGAAGACTTTCATTCATATTGGCATCATTCACTTCGCAGCAGCAATTTATCAATAACGCCTACAGCGGGGCAGGACTGTCCCGCAGCAAGAATTGTGAAGTAGTAAATACGAGTGAATAAACAATATTTGCGGCATATATTCTGTCTTGTCTGCCTATCTAATTTCTCCAATCTGGTTCGAATTGGCCAATCACAATTAGCATGCATATGTAAAGTACAAGATCCGAGACTACGTCATCATGATATCTATTCTTCCAACCAGATCAATCTTCCCAGCACGTCTACCCAAAACTCTTGAAGAAATCCTCATCCATTCCCAACCCGCTACCTCCTCCGACGAACGCGGGAATTTGCGGAGGCGGACTGTACGAACGCTTGGGCGCTGGCAGTGGTTCACGCTCTGATGGCTTCCTCGTTGGTATTGCTTTCCTCCCGTTCGTAGATATCTTTCTCACAGGGCTGGCTTCTTGTTGGTCTTCCTTCTCCGCCTGCTCTGTGATCACCGCGGGATCCATGCTCGCAGCTGTGCCGTTACCATTCCCGTTCCCGTTCAGATTCATGTCGTTGCTCTTTCTTCTGCCCCATCCTTGCTTCTCGGCGTTCATTGTCTGGGAGAGCGTGAGGCTGCTGGTACGGCGCCAGAATGTACCGCTCTTTCTCTTCTTGATCGGGAGGGTGTCCTCCGCAAACACGGGTGTAGAGGGGCGTGAGTCCTCGGTGATAGCGGCGTGGTGGGCGCTGTTTGTACCATTAGGGCTAGTCGCAGTGGCATGCCCATTCTCGCCCGGTGTAAAGCCCATACTCAAGCTGCTCGTTCGCCGCCAGAATGTTCCGCTCACTTTCTTTCGTAGACTGGGTTTGGGCGAGGAATTGACACTGTCACCACCCGGTGTTGTAGGTCTGAAGCTGCTAGAGCTACTATCCGAGGGCGAGGTCTGATCGTATGATTTGCGCAATGTTTTAAAGGGGAGGATCTTGGTCATACTGCTGAGACGTTTGGATGATCGGCCTTCCGGTGGGGTTTCTGTATAGAGGTCAGACTCTTGCATTTTCGAATCGTGAACTCGAGGGAAACTGACCTGGTATGGGCTGTGGCTCGTCTGGAAACGAGCCAGGAACGTTCATTGCAGGGGATGAGAAGGCTTCGGTAGAAAGAGGCGATTTTTGGCGCTGGACTGGTTTGCGCTGAGGTGTTTGAGGAAGCGAAAGGCGATCTTTGGGAGGTACAGGTGGCGATAGTGCGGGGGGAGGAGCTCCTTTGGAGAGGGGACTCGATGATCGGTGTTCGCTGCCGTGTGGGGATGAGGACCTGTTCGGGCCCATTGATGTACGGGAAAGAGCTGAACGGATGCTGTTCATGGATGGACGGCGGTCGGACGCCATGGTAACAGCTGTGGGAAGAATTCTGGTGGTCAAAGCTCAACGAAAATGCAAAGTATCCCAGCCACCACGATCCAGCGTCTGCACAAGCGAGAATGAAAGTAGGCCACCAGATACGAACTCGATCTCGGAACAGCGGTCAACGAGAGGAATGAATTACTGTAAATATGAACAACGAAGGGAACAGGACTCGTGGAAGAGCAAGAAGTGAATGAAGCTTGGAGCAAAAGTGGGGAGAGCGACACTGAAATGCAGGATTCTTGGCGTGTTTTTTGGTGCATTAGGTTGTGCATCACTGCATGGAATTGCGTAAGCCAAAGCACCAGAAGGATTCAGGCGATAGGCTAGAAGCTCCGGGGGACAAATAGGAAGATGAGGCCTAACGGCCCGCCCGAAAGAACGCTTTGGCATCCCCCGAGCTTGACCGAGTGTAGCTAAGACCTTGCCTAGAGCTGGCGGGCTTCCAGGCACGTCTAGGGGCGGGTGTACTAAGGGCGGATAAGAAATATATCTCTTGGCAGAGTCTGCACTGTGGACGCGACCTCGATCTGGGTGTGAGTGACAGAGCGCGAGCAGTGTCAAGCTTGTGAAGAACTGCAGTACACCTCTGCGCTCATCTGACCAATTGCCCCGCCTTAATTAGGCTACGAGGAGGCAGCATGCCGCCCTTTAAAGATGAACACATCCTCGTCCGTTACACCTTCATCTACCCTGCCGTTTCCTCATAACATTATTTTTGCGCAAGCTAACACGCATATCATGGCCACAGATCATCTCGCCTGGATCACAATCCACTCTCGCCCAGCTTGGCCTTCCAGAATCCTTCACGCCCGCCAGATTGAAGCTGCCCACCCGCATGTTTGCGGCGGAGACGCCAGGAGAATGGGAACCTCTCAAAGTCAGAGAAAAGAGGATCCAGAAGCCTCCCAAGACCAACGGTGTGACCACGAATGGTCAATCAGATGTGCCGATGACGGATACGAATGGCGCGGGAGACGATCAAGGTCAAGAGCAAGGAGAAGGGGAAGATGAGATACAATACGAAGAAGATCCTACAAGCGACGAGGGCGCCGAATACCCTATTGTCCAAGGCCGCATCGTCAATTGGCCGTGTCTGTTTGCTTTCCTAACGCATATCTACAATACACTCAGTCCACCATTTCACACCCCGGTCATGATTCTCTCACAGTCATGCTGGACCGCTCAAGATCATGAGCTGCTCACCAAATGGTTCTTCGAGAAGTTCAAAATACCCGCCTTCTGTCTTATGGATTCCGCTCTTGCTGTCTCGTACGCCTTCGCTACGCCAAATGCGACCGTGGTGGACGTAGGCTATGAAAAGTGCGACGTTACTACCATCAGCGAATACGTTGTCAACGACCTAGGCAAGGCGTCTGCGGTTCCTGATTGCGGAGGCGAGGCGATGACCCAACAACTCTACAGTCTTTTGAAGTCTCAAGATTTCACCAGCGACATGTGCGAACAGCTCAAGAAGCACCCAATATGCGAGATCCTACCTCCAGGCACAGACTTGCCCACGGATCTAGGCCCAGAACTGCCTCCAGCAAACCCAGCCGCAGCAGTCTCTACCGGAGCTCTTGACTCTGGTGATGGACAGAGGCCGAGCATAGCAGCACAAGGTGGTGCACCACGAGGTCCAGGCATCAATACAGAAGTTGGAGATGCAGACGAAGATCGGGACGCAAAGGAAGGAGATGACGACGGAGTGCTCGACGTCGCAAATATCGTCGCAAGCGGCAAGACGAGCGAGTTTCTCGCCCGAAAGGAAAGGGAAAAGGCAGAGAGAGCAACGGCAAAGAAAAGTGCCGCAGCACAAGAAGCAGCAGCGAAGCAGGCTCGACTACCAAACTCAAAGAAAGCTAGAACAGCGTTCCAATACACCGAAAGAAGACCAATAGAGGAACTCACCGAACCCTCCAAACCCGCGACAAACGGCACATTCACTCAAGACCCTCCGCCCACCGCCGACACCGACGACCCAACAGCAGCTGCTCAACGCAAAGAAGAGCGCCGCATAGAGCGCCGCCGCCACCGCGAAGGCGGACTAGCCTTCATCCGAAAAGAGCGCACCGTAGGCGTCGAGCGCTTTGGCGCTGCAACCTCCACTGCAGTCCTCCCCCTCGTCGCCTCCACAATTCATCGCGCAATTCTCTCAGTGCCAGAAGTGAACCGGCGCTCCGAGCTATGGGACTCTCTCATCATCGTGGGCAACGGCTCGAAGATCCGCGGGTTCAAAGAAGCGCTCTTGATGCTGCTGACCCAGAAATACCAGATCAGTCCCAACAACGCGACGATCTTCACGTCCGAGCTGCCGAGCCAATTCTCCACGCCCTTAGCGACGGGTGCAAACACCCCACTACCACAGCAAGGACAAGGACAGGGGCAAGCTCACCACCCCCCAGGCGTAAACCCGCTCCTCCACGCCGCCACCACCGCTTCCCTCGCCGTGCCAGGCCAGCACCATCCGCAATCCCAACACTACGGCAACCAACCCTCCGCCGTGCCTCCTCCCCCACCCCAATCCGCACCCCTCGGCCCTTCACCCGCCCGGAACCCCGCAACACCATCCCTCCCACCCCAACCCGCACAGCCAGCACTCCTCGCACGCACAGACGCCCACCTCCATAAAAGCGCTCAAGCCGCCGGAGTATTTCCCCGAGTGGAAAGATTACGGGATGGAAGAGGCGGCGTTCCTGGGCGCACAGGTGGCTGCGAAGGTCGTTTTTGTCGTTGATGGTGGGCTGAGTAAGGGGTATATGAGTCGGACGGAGTATAATGAGGTTGGGCCTGGGGGGTGCATGAGTGTTGTTTGTAGGGTGGGCTTGAGTTGAGGGGGAAAGGGGCAGAGGGAAGAGAGGGGAAGAGAGGAAGGATAATAACAGGATATCAAACTCATCGGGTGACAAAGGTAGATGCAACTAGCTACAGCACGAGAACTTTTGGAGGCGGAAAAGACGGTGTGTATGTTGGAGAGAGAGGAGAGGAAAGGATAGGCAGCGCTGTAGCCACATTTCCATTTAGCTAGATAATTGGTAGGATGTCTAGGTTGCTGCGATATCGACAAGAATTTCTGGCAATACCTTGTTGCCTATCCCATCTACCCCAACCCACCCTGAACTATCCAACCATCCATTGCGATCACCATCCGACGAAGCATCCATATCCAAAATCAGCTGCTCCTAAATCCTCGAATTCTCTAAGCAGGGATTGCTAGATAGTCCACTCATGGCCCCTCCCGTTGAAAAGGCATTATAACCCAAGACCCTCCACAACCTCCCTCAACGATCTCGTCTCCCCTCCTTCCTCTCCTTCCTCTCCTTCCCTGGCTGCCCGCCATGTAAACCGCTTTTCTCCCCCGCCCCCACTCCTCCCCTCGCCCACGGCTATCAAGGGATCCAGCTCCAACGCCGTCTTGACTTTCCACCATCTCAACTCTAAACCTTCCTCCTTTATCTCTATCGCAATGCCATCGCCGCCTCTATTCTTCGAGGGGGTGGGACGCCGTTCCATGACCTCGATCCCGATTTCTGCGTCTTTCCATGATGGGATGGTGATTTTGATGTATTCCTTGATCGCATCTTGAAGGTGTGAGGTCAGGGCTAGGACAAGGGCGGGGAGGGAGGGGTGGATTAATGCTGGTGTTATTGCTGGGGCGGGGGTCCGGGGAGAGGCGGAGGTGGGCCTGGAGATATTCGTCGTGGTGGTGGTGGTGGCGGAGTCGGGGTCGGGAGAAATTGTGAAGGACGTGCCGGGGTTAAGTCCGCCTACTGCTGTGCTTGCTTGTACGATGAGGGGGCTGGAAGGGCCGGGGAGGGTGATTGCGAGGGATGTGGTTGTAAGTGAGGACAGGAGGGTGGAGATCTGTGCGGCGGTGGTTGGTTGTGGTGGTGTAGGTGAGGGAGGTGTGGGCTTGTGTGTGGTCGAGAAAGTGAATGGTAGGCTGGCTTTGGAGAGGGAGGTTGATAACTTTGTGAGAAAGTCGTGCAATTTAGCGATCTGAGATTGGTGCTCGAGGATCTCGACTAGAGGTTTGAGGATAGGGTGGATAGTTCGAGGCGGGTTGCGGTCTCGGAGTGGAGGAGGGGTCTGTGAGCGAGTGTGTAAATTCTGCTTATGGGCTTGGGAGAGGAGAAGCCGGAGAAGGAGCATTATTTGCTTTAATGTGAGATCGTCTTGTGTTTGCTGACTTGCTTCATGTCCGTAGACTGGTTCGAGGGCGATCTCGATTTGTTGGTGGTTTTTGAAGGGAAGGAGGATCTTGTCTTCGATGCACTGAACGCCATAGCTGGCGAGGTGTTGTGCTTCTCGATTCAGTTCGAAGAAGACCTCTTCGTCGTAGATGCTGTTTCTAGCATCCAGGATATCTCTTTCGAGCGACCCTTCTGCGTGAGGGTTCTCGTAGTCGATAAGTGTGGATATAACTTTACCATTTTGCAGACAGCGTAAGCACAGTCTGTCATTCTTTGCATTAGGACCTCTGTCCAGACTGATAGACCCATCGCCATTTTGCCGGAGAGCAGCTAGGCCTCGATCTCGAAATGCTGGCGCTGCCTCAGCAAAGCCGTACCGAACACCGAGGGTGTGCTTTTCACGAGGAAGTCTGAGAAGCGACCATCCATTCTCCTTGGCTTTAAGAACCTCTTCCCAGTACTTTGTCTCTTTCTCGACTTCCCGCTCAAGCCGAGTCGCAGACTTGAGGATCGAGTTTGCGGAATCGTTCAATGACTCCATCCTCACCCCCAAAGCCAGCATATCACCTTGCTCTTTTTCGGCATCTATCATGTCTTGAGCTTGAACCTTTTCTGCGCCTAGTGACCCAAGTGGTAGGTTCTGCTTCAGATAAGGCGACAAGGTGAGGCCTGCCGGACCTGGCGTACGTTGCGACAGGAGGAGAGAGATGAAATCGAGGGCCATTGCAGTCTCTTGATGAGCTTGACTGGAGTTCATCAGCACACTGCGACCGCACCTCCAATGGCAAGCTTACTTGACTTGCTTCAGCATCTCTTCCTTGGCTTTTTGCACCTTTTCTTTCTTCGACTGCGGATCTTCTTCGTCATCTGTAGGCTCGTCATCTTCGCTTTCTTCTTCGACAGCTTCTTCAGCTCCGTTCTTGATCTCTTCTTCCAGGCTCTCTTCGGTCACGTTGCGAAACCCTCCTTTCTGCTCATTGATGCGCGAAATCAGGTACTGTAGATCGTTTGGGATGGGAAGTGGTGGCGCTTGAAGAGAAATGGACACGCTAGACATGGTACGGTCGGAATGACTTTAAGCTGATGAGCAATTGGGTGAACTCAATGGCCTGCCGAAGCCTAGCAGGGTCAGTAATGTTCGATTGCTGCTTCACAAGCAATGAATAGAATTGCTTAAAGCGCGATTGTTTATTCATTGGCTGGTATGCTGACTCATGTGGCTGACGCCGGGTAGCGAATGTAAAGCAACACTTCGGCGACTTCCATTGATAGCCCCGTTGGATTGAATATTTATACCTCTCAATGCCCTCAAGAGTCATGCATTCCTTGTCCCTTACATTCTTACACCTCTACACAGGACCTGTTACAGCTCCATAACACATGGCGAACCTCTCAAGCCATCCTAAAATGACGAAACGAATCGGGGTCATGACAAGTGGGGGTGATAGCCCGGGGATGAATGGCTCAGTGCGGGCAGTCGTGCGAACGACCTTGAACTCGGGCTGCGAGGCCTTTGCTATATTGGAGGGCTACGACGGTCTCGTGAACAACATGATTAAGAAGATGGAGTGGGCTGATGTTCGTGGCTTTCAAAGTGAAGGCGGTACCTTGATTGGGACCGCCCGATGCGCAGAGTTCAGAGAGCGAAATGGAAGATTGAGAGGTGCAAAGAACCTGATAACCCACGGTATCAATGGGCTAGTCATATGTGGAGGTGATGGGAGCTTGACCGGGGCAGACACCTTCCGCAAAGAGTGGCCCGGGCTCTTAAGTGAATTGGTAGCGGCCAAAGAGATCACACAGGAGCAGCAAGACGAATTCTCATTCCTAAACATCGTCGGCTTGGTGGGATCCATCGACAATGATTTTGCCGACACAGATGCCACGATCGGATGCTACTCATCCTTAGGGAAGATCTGCGAATCACTGGACACCATCGATTCGACTGCGTCCTCACATCAGCGAGCATTTGTGATTGAAGTCATGGGACGACATTGCGGCTGGCTTGGACTCATGGCGGGTGTAAGCACAGGAGCTGATTATGTTTTCATACCTGAGCACCCTCCGCGACAAGGCTGGGAACACGAGCTATGTAATA
Source organism: Bacidia gigantensis (assembly GCF_019456465.1). Lineage (NCBI taxonomy): Eukaryota > Fungi > Ascomycota > Lecanoromycetes > Lecanorales > Ramalinaceae > Bacidia > Bacidia gigantensis. The sequence continues at coordinate 1,931,523 of NW_025408601.1, read as the reverse complement.
CTATCTCAAGGGCACGTGTACAATCCCGAGAAGGTCACTCATCTAGCTGACTGCCTGAATAGCACCGCAAGCTTGGCAAACGAAAGACTGTGGTTATCGTTGCCGAAGGAGCTCATGACGAAGACCTTAAGCACATATCTCCAACGATGGTCAAAGACGTTCTTGCTGGAGCTCCTTTGAAACTTGACACAAGGATAACGACACTTGGCCATCTTCAAAGAGGGGGCTCCCCGTGTGCCTACGACAGACAATTATCTACTCTACAGGGTGTGGAAGCCGTCAAGGCTGTCTTGGCAGCGAAACCGGGGGACCCGTCCTATTTCATCTCTATAATCGAAAATAAAATTGTCAAAAAGCCACTCCTCGAGGCGGTTGCATCCACTCTGAAACTAGCGGAAGCTATCAAGGCCAAAGATTTCGAGAAGGCCATTGAGCTTCGAGGCCCAGAGTTCGCTGAATACTACGAGGCTTACAAAATCACCACAGCTACTGATCAGCCCGGCCTAAAACTACCAGAGAATAAGGTAAATATCCATTTCCACCCTGATCTCAACTCCATACTAACATTGAAATCCAGCGAATGAATATCGCAATCATCAACGTTGGCGCTCCTGCTGGTGGAATGAACTCCGCCACTCGGTCGGCGGTAGCTTACTGTCTTGCACGAGGTCATACACCATGGGCCATTCATAACGGGTTTCCCGGTCTGGTACGGCATCACAGAGACAAACCTGAAGGCTCTGTTCGAAAGTTGGATTGGCTCGAAGTTGACTGCTGGATTAGCAAGGGTGGCTCCGAGATCGGCACCAATCGAGATATGCCCTCAAACGTAGGCCTTTTTGCCACGGCCGACTGCTTCCGAGAATGGAAATTCGACGCCCTATTTATCGTAGGCGGTTTTGAGGCTTACACCGCCCTGTCAGAGATGCGGGCTGCCAGGAAAGAGTTCCCGCCATTTCGAATTCCCATGGTACTATTGCCCGCGACCATCAGTAACAACGTCCCCGGTACCGAGTACTCGGTAGGAAGTGATACCTGTTTAAACGCGCTTGTTTCATATTGTGATGCCGTCAAGCAGTCAGCATCAGCAAGCCGGAGGCGGGTTTTTGTCGTTGAGACTCAAGGTATGCCACCTTTATCTCCATCGATGTTTGTAATTGCCGTATTTGAGCTAACGATCATCTATTCAAGGCGGAAAATCAGGCTATATTGCTACAATGGCGGGCCTTGCCATTGGTGCCTTGTATGTAGCAGCCATTTCTGGTCATCGAGACAAGGTGAAGCTGACTTCTCATACAGAGCCGTATATACTCCCGAGGAAGGAATCGATTTACAAACGTTAGCACGTGACATACAGCACCTTCGAGAATCCTTTGCCACGGATAGGGGCCAGACACGAGCCGGTAAATTGATCCTCAATTCTGAGCACGCTTCTGCTACGTATACCACTCAGCTCATTGCGAACATTATAAAAGAGGAGAGCAAGGGGAGGTTTGAGTCTCGTCACGCTATCCCTGGCCATTTTCAGCAAGGAGTAACGCCTTCCCCAATGGACCGTGTCCGTGCTGTCCGCCTCGCAGTGAAATGTATGCAGCGATTAGAAGCCTATGTGGGCAGGACAGGCGAGGAGATAATGGCAGACGAGAACGCGTACGCCGTTATTGGAATCAAAGGAGCCAGCGTAGTCTTTGGGAGCATGGCTGAATTGGAGCAGGAGACCAATTGGAAAGACCGGAGACCAGTATCGGAGGCTTGGTTGGCGAACAAAAAGATCGTGGACGACCTCAGCGGACGCCCGCAAGTGCCGTGAGGCTCTGAGGTTTTGGGCTTGCGACGCTTGTGCGCTATTGGATATTAGTGCATCGTCAGTATGTCAATACCTTCATCATAACTTCCATCCGTATGTACCTATTATTACAATCGCTGTCATGAATCCAAAATGATTGATACAATCAATCAAAATTGCTCTTGAAGTTGAAGAGATTTTCTAGGTGCTCTATGCAAGCCTAAGATTGAAGCTGACCCTTTTATACTCTTCTTTTAACCTGCCATTTTGCTATCTTTCTTGAGCTACATACAGCATATGTGGAGTACATCAATCATCAAGCGCCCAACATATATTCCTCCAATACCCAACCAACCCCCCTCCCGAAACCATCCAAGCCCCTCACCTACCCATCCAACGAATGCACCATATCCCCCCTCACATAAACCCGTCTCGTATTCCTATCATCCCCGCAAAACACCCACTTCGCAATCCTCTCACTCCAAGTCTCCTTCCCCCACAGCTCCACCAGCCCTTCGCTCCCATCAACGACCTCTCTCCCCCCATCCCCATCCCCACCCCCACCCTCCACCTCCTCCCGTATCTCCTTCGCTAAACGCTTCATCCTCTCTTCGTCCGTCTCGTTGCTCGGTTCAACGCCAGACATAGTGGTGGCGGCCTGCTGCTCCTCCCAGCGCATCTCATTGAGCCCGATGAGTTGCGCATCCCACTCCATCCCGACCTCGAACGCGCCGACTTTGTCGCCGAGACCGAGACATGTGGCGCCCCCGCGCGTGGCGAGGTAGAGGCATTCTTCCGGGCTCAGTTTTACGCGATCGCTTTTCTCGCGCTGCTTGGCCTTCCCCTCCCCGACTGCCTCACCTTCGATGCTTGCGCCTCTCGCCTCCACCCCCGCTAACACCCGACTCACAATCCCCGCCTCCCTCGCCGCGCTCAACATGCTCCCACTGAACCCCCCACTCACATCCGTGCCTAAGCCCACTTCGATCCCGTCATCCAGGAGCGCTCGCACGGGACACAAGCCGCTGCTCAGGCAGGAGTTGCTGACGGGACAGTGGGCGACCTTCGCGCCTCTTTCGCGCACGAGTTTGCGCTCCGCGGGGAAAGGTGGACGGCGTGCGCCAACACCGTCTTCGGACCTAGTAGGCCGTAGTGGTCGTACACGCCCGCGTACGTGCCCGCGCCTTTGCCGGGGAACAGCCGCTGCACAAGCGCTACTTCGTCCAGATTCTCAGAGATGTGCGTTTGGATTGGTAAGTCCTCTTTTTCTGCCAGCGAGCCAAGCCCGGCTAAGAGCTCCTCAGAGCAGCTGGGCGCGAAGCGCGGTGTTATGATTGGTTTGATGAGGTCGTAGGTGGGGTCGAGGGATTTGATGTGTGCGATTGTGGCGGCGGTGGCGGCGAGCGCGGAGGAGGCGGAGGCGTCGCGGTAGTAGGGGGGTTGGAGGTCCGTGTCCATGTTTGTGCGGCCGATGAAGGCGCGTTGGCCCCGGGCGTGGCAGAGGGTGGCGAGGGTGTTTGTGGAGATGGTCGAGGAGGTGGCGTAGTAGGATGCTGTGGTTGTGCCGGAGCGGAGGGAGGTGGTTAGGAAGGATGTGTAGACCTAGGGGTTGTTAGGGTGGGATTGCGATGTGGGGGATTGGGGTCTGGGGAGAAGTGGTGGGGGAGAGGGACACTCACGGCGCGAGATTTGGCGGGTGATGACAGGGATGATTCGAGGGGAAAGGTGTAGGTGTTCAGCCAATCGAGGAGGGTCGATTTGCCGAAGATACCTGCGTTGGGATGTTGAGAAGGGTGCGTGTGTGTGTCTGGGACTTATCAGCTCCGGCATTTACGGCGCCTTTCGAGCGTGTAATGAATTGGCACAGGGTAGTCGAAGGCGATTTGACAGAAGCAGAAAGACATTGAGGAACAGCGTGTTCAACCAAATTTTGGCGATAAACCTGAATCTTGATTGAAGAGATCTTTGGCCTAGGAAAAATTCTCAAAACAACGCCAAGGCAGTCTCCGTTCGCATCGAAGGCTCGTGATTCTGGTTGTTCATAGATTCTATCCAATTTGAATAGAGATAGAGACAGCGTACGTTTGGGGGAAGTGATACTGCCCTCATTTTGGACTGTCGCTTTTTGTTCGAAGAGATACAAAAAAAAATGAATTTGATATTCACGCGAGATCACTCCACCTTTTTCCTTCAAGACATAATTTTAGTGATTTCAAAAGGACATGAGTAACCTCATATGTGTTGCAACCAGCAGACAATGCAAAATCCATCTTACCAACGAATCCTGGAAACCAGAATTTTCGCACCACATTTCCTTCATCATCTTCCATCCAGTCTTGATCTACAATCTCAATGCCCGCTTCCTCCGAGGATAACGTCTCTCTCATCACTGCCGTACGACCTTCTGAAAATGACTTGTCTGAGATGTCCATGATCCGGGTGATGACACCCTTCTTGTTCACAAACACGGCAGCATGCTCGATGACACGAAGCTCGCCAAGCTTGGGCGTGTCGATGATAGTACCCAAATAGACCTTTGTCATAGGCATGTTGATAAATGTTTGGAATGCTACTGGGCAGATGTAAATGCACGAATCAAACGATAACGACAAGAAACACTCGTTTTACAATGGAGCCGTTAGCATTGACATCTATCGTACAATCACGACTGTGGAAAAGCACAGAAAAGATGTACGACGGTAGAGGCTGGTAGGTAAAGGCGGATGATAATGAGTGTGTGCAGTGCGTATCATGCTGTCGGCGATCGCCGACGGCCACATTCGAATCAAGCCCTAAGCCCTGACGCTTCCCCTCTTTAGGATAGTTCTACGGCGATTTCCGCGGCAGCTGGCCTAATTCTATCGCGCTGTCGGCGAAGTCAGCGCTCGACATGACTTCATCACCATTGGTCAGTCCCCCTCCTCTAAAACGACGACGTGTCTCTTTGCCGGAGAGACCATGTGTAGCAATCTCCTCAGACATTTCTGATCCTGGTGAGCATGGTGTCTCATCGCGCGGAAGCTGTCCACCGCATGCGTTACGAGTCTTCTCCTGGAACGTCAATGGTATTGATCCCTTCCTTCCCGACAATACACCAAAGATCACGACTTTCTTGAGCTCGCCACCCCAAACTGAAAAGCCTACAACACATCAATCGATACGGGCAAGCCTCCTCGATTGGTCTTGGCCCCATATCGTATGTTTGCAGGAAGTGAAGATTGCTCCCACAGACATAAAGACCCAAGCTGCCTTCAAACGCCAAGTCAACACTTCATTAGCCGTAGAAAATGATGGGGACCACGATGGAGAATCACCTCAAGATCACCACTACGATGTCCACTTCTCCCTTCCGAGAGATAAGTACAATGCCACAGGCTTTGGTGGCAAAGTTCATGGCGTTTGTACGTTAGTGAGGCAGGATCTTCCAGGTGTCAAGATTGGAACTGTAAAGTGGGACCTCGAAGGTCGAGTCATCATTTGCGAAATGACGACAGATCAGCTTGCAGTGATCAATGTCTATGCTGTCAATGGCACAATGTACGATTATCGTGACCCCGAAAGCGGCAAAGTCATTGGCACTCGCCATGACCGGAAGCGTTCTTTCCATACCCATCTCTGCAATGAAGTAAAAGCATACGAGGCAAAAGGTTGGAACGTAGTCATCATTGGCGACATCAACATTTCGCGAAGTTCAAAAGATTCATTTCCGCAGTTGAGGCTGGGTGAAGCGCATGTGAGAAATCGCGCGGACTTTGAAAGGAAATTCATCACAGAGTTGCGCATGGTCGATACTTTTCGTTTTCTCAAAAGAGACGAGAGAAAGTACACCTACAGACCAACAAACAAGCCATGGGGCGAAGGCGGCGATAGGGTTGACATGGCGCTCGTAACGAAAGGACTGAGTTCAAGGCTTGAAGACGCAGACATGCTGGACACGGAGAAAGACAGAGGCCCAAGCGATCATGTTCCACTATATATATCACTTTCAGCCCAGTCAGGTGACACGCCCACCTGGCGGAGAACGGGAAAAGACAATTGAACCCAAAACGCCCCGAAAGTCAACAAAGACCCACATCACCAATGATAAGAACGCCGACCATGCTTCTTAATTCCAGTTCACATCACATACTGCTTTCCGGCTTCAAAGACGTTAATGACGCTGACACCGACCACTCCGAGGCTCTTTGCTGGTTTGAAAATTGCTAGCTGACTGAAACCACTCCCATGATCGACCACTGCTGAGCTTGTGCTGGCAATGTTGGACAAGGCCTCTCTCTGAGCCTGACTAGACTGGAAGACGACTAGTGATGCTGACTACGATGTATCCAAGACCTGAACGCTGACTAGGACACTGCTGATGATGATGACGACGCTTCAAAGACCCGAATGCTGCAAAGACGCTTCTGACAACATGACCGCAACAGCTTTTGCTCAATCATGCTCTCGTCGGTGCCTGCCTCTTTCTTTCAAAGTAGGATTTCATGCTGAGGAGATACTTCTCACTCGTCCCCAGTTTTCGAGCCAATAAGGCGACAGGGTTGGACATGTACTTTTTCTCTTCAGACTGGTCCAATTTGAATCCGCTCAGAGCCTGACTCCGGATGCAACGACCCGCGGATGTGTTGCTAGGCTGTTGGCCAGTTGGAAAATGAGGGGAAGACTTACCTGCTGCATCAATCGCAGACAGCAGGTCGCCTCCAAGCAGTTGTCGCTCCGCACCAATTGACCCACTTTCGACTGATACTTGAAAGCTGTCCGAGGACAAGGTCGGCAGAAGAGTCGGCGCGACCCATTGAGCCCCATTTTCTGGTTGGAATACATGTCCTGAGCTTAGCTGAGCCTTCATCGCTTGCGTAAGCTTTTCTTTGTCCTTCATCGCTTGCACAAACTTGTCGTTCTCCCTCAATGCTTGAATCTCGAACTCAATCGCGTTCTGCGCAGCACACCTATCCTGGTTGGCGCTCAGCAGCTGCATGTTATACCAACCCGCACGATCTTGCTTCCTCAGCGTCCGCTGATTCTCTAGATGCTTGTGATGGGGAACTGAACTCAATGTATGGAAATCTTTGGAGCAGTTCCATGTTGCAATCATCTGTGCTTGTTGGGCGCGAATGACTCCAGACATCTGCAGGACCCAGGTTGACAGGTCTACTCCCGGCTCTGATGCTGCCTTCTCCACCATCCACGCTAACAGGATCCGATAACGGAGAGGCAGCTCCTTCCACATCGATGGTACCGTAGAGTCAAGGAAATATTCATTCGCAACCAGATATCTTCGCTCCGAGATGCTTAGCGTGGAACTTTTTCTTTTTCCGACCAGGTACTTGAGAGCCGGCGAAGAACTGTTCCAAAGATGTTTTGCGGTCTCGATCATGCTGGGTGCAAACTTGTCGGGATAGAACTCGACATAGTGGCCAAAGAAGGTAGGATATTGGACGACATCGTCATATACGTCAGTATCGCCACCAGCGAGGCATTCTAATGATGCCAGTTCTTGCTCGTTGAAGAGGATCATGTCCAATTCTTGCTCGGTGAAGGGGCCCATGTCGATAAGTTACTATCAATCTACGAGTCAGATACGCCTACGACAGAAAAAGCTGTCAAACAATCTACTGCTTGGGCACTATACTTCACCTTTGAACAAATGGGAACTTTGGAAAAGAGTAAGAGCTTTGCTTGGGTGAGGAGCTTGGTCAAAGATGGAAAGTATGTCTTCCAAGAATTTTGATTGATTGATGAGCTATAGTTGAATATCTTGAAGACTATGAAGAGAGAAAACATTTCGCGGATTGCGAGGGGGTTATATACTCGTACGAAGAAACACAAGTGTCACTTATACTTCATGGCTTGAGAAGAATACTCAAGTCGCATGCTCAACGAGAAAGGGAACTCAAGGCCAAAAAAGAGCCACTGAGTCACAGACATAAGCATAGCGAGGATCCTCAGCCGGCTGCACACTTCCACCTAGGTCGAGATCCTGGGACAATACATGACTCCGACTCCACATCGCTCGGATTTCAGGACGACCATGGCTGGTACCACAGAAGTATCGTGCTGAATAAACGCTCAGATGTTGGGCATCACGATAAAGATGGCTGATGCGGGGAGAACTTTCAATTCACTCAACGGTGTGGCTTTGATTTCATCCCGAGTGGAGTCCCTAAGCTAATGAAGGAGAGTAGTGATAGAGGTTGAATGTTACCTTTTGAGGCACATCAGCTTTCTTCTATTACCCTGGATGAGCCTACTTCCAGATGTTCGCTTCGGTTGAACTTTTGTTAATACCGAACAATGTGAATATGGATACCTGGTGGCTTCAATCTGTTGTGATTGATCACCAACGGTCTCATTCTGCTGGATGTAATTTCCACTAAACTCAAATTGCTATTACGATTGGCCCACAGTAATGTCGGCTTTCAGTACACCACGTGCCATGGCTTTGTCTGGTCAGCAAGTCTCTGACTAAAGAGTCTCCATTCTCTAGAGAGCTGCTGGTGGCAGAACTCGATTCTTGGTTAGCCCTCCCATAAGATTTACCGGTATTTTCAACCTAAGTTGGGCATTGATGACCCTCCGAAAGTGCCTAAACCTCTGTCAAGCTACTCGTGGCACCTGTGGGAAGTTTAAAATATATCCCTTGAGTATCTGACACGGGCAAAAAAAGCAATGTTTAGGTTGGTGGCGGCAAAGACTTTGAAAGTTACCAAACATTCGAACATGACGATGGCTGATGCCACCAACCTAAATTCATCACGGCAGCTTGAGGCTTGCACTTCCCTCCACAAGAGAGGAATGGCGGAAGTTCACGGCAGCACAAAAGCCCAAGTGGCTTCATCACTTTGCAATCAGCGCTACATTGCATGGTCGACAGTGGCTGACTCTGAGTCATTGCCCACTCACCAAAAACCCGGCCAATGAAAGGGATCAACAAGCAAAGATACGATTTTGAGGCTGTTGGAGGCTGTTGGGCTCCGCATCCGTGGTGAAGCACCTTTTCCGCGGCATGTTGGCTCCGATATGGGCCCTGTCACGAATATGAGCTTGGGCAAAGATTAAGGATGAAAGGAATATTAGGTAGGTTTCTTTCATTCATGAAGAAGGCCTTCGCTGTAGCCCACTTGAAAACATGTACTGATGGAGATGAATGACATCGGTCAGCGAGCGGAGTCGCCTTCTACCAACGGGGTGCTTGTGATCCTACGCAAGGGCGGATTCCTGACCGTCATGATGTGATGCCTCGGGTACCATAGACTAGAAATGTGAAGAGGATCGTAGCGAAAGAGCAGGTAAAGGCTTCTGTTCGTAGCCCATTCCAAAGATTCATTACAGCCTATACAGGTGGTGCCAAATGAGACAGTGGATCTTCCCTTGCCCAAGCACAGGAGCGATCGAGTAGCACAGATGTCTTTGCCTACAATTATTCAAAATCTCTTTTCGTTCTGATTTTTCAACTTTTGATTCCCAAGTATGACCACATGTAATGATTTTCTCTTGTCTCTTGTAGTCCTTGCTGTGTTAAGCCCTTCATTATAAGGTGGCAAAAAAAGCAGAGGACATTTTCACAAGAAGTTAAGATTCTGTCTATGCAATTTTCATAAATCAGGGCAGCGCCACCAGCGCCATCTCACACCTCCCGATTTTGGTGATACCAATTTCTTGTTGTCACAGCAACCATTCGACCCAGTTTCAACCCTTCTTCTTCCTCTTAAGCTATCTTCAAGAGCTGACTCCTCCCCCTTCTTCATCGAAACCTGGGACAGGACTTCTAGAAACCGTCGACAGAATCTGCCACGATCAATCACTCTCCACCTATCTGTGGCTATACGTTTATCTCGAGATGCTCTTGAAGTACTCTACAATCAACATTTCTTGCTTGCCGGCAAGGGCTCGCCGAACGCGCTCGGAAGCGCACGAAGATTCAACTGCATCCTTCGTGGATGATAGCAAGTCTGGGTCCTGTATACTTTCTCATTCGTGAGGATTAGATTGATAGAGTCTGGTGCCTTGGAATGCACGATTGGTGTTGGGCATTAATATTTTGCCTACGCATGACTCAGGCTTACCCCGCGTCTTCTGTGCGACTTCTATCGTGGTCAAGTGTGCTATTGTACCTCCCTGGTCGATGTACGACATGAATGTAGCGCATAATGTGGTTATGGCTGTACAACCTGCTGCCAGTTTATAAAGGTCAGCAAAGCCGTCCTCAGTCATCTTACTCTCATTCTTCTTCACCACACTCTCCAATTCCAACACTATCAAATAACCTGACTTGCTCATACTCACCAACATCGAGCGATGCAATCCATTTTGAAAATGTCGAGCACCCCAGACAGCCCTCCTGCCGACAAGGTTAAAACATGCGACTGTAACGATCCCGCTAAGAAAACAGGACCAACTGCATCAAGGTCAAAGTCCACAATCAGTTCCAGACAATGGACCGCCACCACGATCAGAAGTAAGAAAATGAGCACAACGACAAAGACCTCGCCCTGCTGCAATCAGAAGGCAAAGTTCTATCAACCGAGTACGACGTCAGCAATCGGCGAACAAGAGCAAGAGCGCCTCGAGACTGACAAATCGAAAATGAATGACAAGAAATACAAGGAATTGAAGGCTACAGATGCTGATTCACTGAACTTTGCGGTAATAGAACTATGAGGTCTGGTTGAGTTGGCAGGGCAGGTGGCAATTTTGGATAAGCTCTCTGAGTCGACAAAGCACTTTTGATGAGATATCATGACAACGTGTACTGAAAGACAACGGCTGAAGATAGTTAAGCATGCATTTTTGACGCAGACATTACAAATCGCGATTGTGAGCAGAAAGGCCCACACTGATTTTGATAGCGATGACGTTACCAGCTCTATGTTATTTCTGTACGACGTTCAGACTTCTTCAATTGTACCCCCTGAAGCTATATGACGTACACATGGCGTGTTACAATGCGAAGCCCAAATGAGAGTTCGTATGGAAATCAGAGAAAAGGCGTTCTTCTCGCTCTTCAGCAGACTTTCAATTTGCAAAATATCTACAATCCCTACATTGTCAAACACTCGGTATATCTACATTATCAATTATTCAGGGACCACTCACTCAAAATGCCTCCTATTTCGGACATTGGCCCTTTACCATCTAGATATCCACCTCATCCCGACCCTGAGGGCTTACAGCCCATCCCACGCGAAGACTGTGGATGTCCTGGCAATCCCAACGCTACTGAGGATCACTGTTCTCGCATACACTTCCGTAACGAGAGAGCCATAAAAAGGTTTTACAAGGAGAGGATCGATTCCAAGAAAGCACAGATCAAACGAACAGAGGATGATATAGAGAAGTGGAAGCAGAGGAACTATGCGATGAAGAGCGCAACCATGACACACATTGCCGTTCTGCATCGGCAGTGGCGTAAGTTCATCAGAGCTTGTAACCAATTAGGGGACGAATGCGAGGCAAAGCTGGAGGAGGAAGAAGAGGAATTCTTGAGCCATTGGAGAACGTTAGACTAACCCTCCTGGAAATAGATGTAAAAATTTTGGTGGAAGACGGACGACTAGGGATCCTTCTCTTCGAGACACATTCTTTCCTGAAGGACTGGTTGTGGTGGTGAATATCACCTGTAGTCGAGATAGAGAAATCTGAAGGTCCGTGAGGTATTGATTTCAGACATTCATAATACTCAATCGAATTCGGTCCTTTTCATATAGAAATACCATCCTCATTGAGAGAAGTCTGTTACTCTTCTTGTCGTACAACCCGTCCGGGTACCTGTACCACTTCGAACGATACGATACCCACAATTGAAACACACCTCTCTTCCCTCACATGTGAAACCTCCCAAGGATTTCGCCACCCACCATCAACGACTCGTCTCTCAAGATGAATCCCGACGACATAGACTACGACGCATTAGACGACTACTACGGGTCCGACTCCGACCAATCCAACGAGATCCGCCTCATAGCCTCACAGCCCCCTCCCAACCTCTCCAACGCAGAACTAGGCCTCCTCGACTGCGACTGCATCCTCCATCCCGAATATGCGTGTGAGAGCAACTGTGGCTTCACATACCAGCACAACTGTACCATTTTGAAGCACTTCTATGGCAGCAAGATCGATACGAAGGCACGATCGATCAGGCAGACGGAGGATCATATGTATCAGTGGATGACGAGCACGGAGTTCTACAAGGAGAGGCAGCAGATGCAGATTAAGACGCTCGTGGAGCAGCATAAGCAGTTGAAGAAGGATTGGGGGGAGTCGAAGAGGATTCTGTATAGGAAGTGTGAGGAGGAGAAGGGAGTTTTTGAGTTCCATTTTCCGAGGGGGCATTGGGAGTTTTGGGGATAGTACTGGGGATAGAGATGGGTTGGTTGAGGAGCTGAAATTGTTCTTCCTTTGGGAAGAAAACTTGAATTCAGGGAATGCGATTTGTATTGAAGGTGTGGTGAGGGTTAAGGACCAGATGGGTAAGATAACAAACTTGTAACTTTACACGGATGAAATGCTGTACATAACGATTTGCACATAACGATAGGACTCAACTATTCCCGTCGGCTCACAACATATCTTAGTCATGTCTTAGTAATCTAACGCAAATAGCACTTTTACCCCTTTTGCCCAAGATACTTCTACAAGCACCTCAGATCGGCTTCGCAAATCAACGTATCTACCACCTGTTCACCTCAAATACCGCTCAGAGCACGACATCCTCCAGAAAGAATTCAAATTACATCTTACAAGAACCTCCTCAAACACGGCACGCGTCCCTCACAGCGCCTGAGCTGCCAGATCTCTTCTTTAGACCACCCTCCCTTCCTCTTTCGGTAGCCCCGAAATCCACCTCATCCAGTCCATCCTGATACCCCCTATACTTCGCCAACTTCACTTGTCTCATCTCTTCAAGCGATGAAGTGGGTGTGGACGATGTCGTCGCTTCTTTCGATGCGGGCGGTCATGTTTCAGTGGCATTTGCTGAGGATGAAGAATAGACAGACGGGCTTGAACGTGATAGGTCGTGAAATGCGGTCCTGGAGTCAGAGGAGGAAGATGTTCGTTTGCGAATAGAAGGATAGTTCAGACTAGAGGATGGTGATTCGCTGACTCCAAGGTGTGTTGCTGGACCTGACGAAACCACCGATATTGGTCCGTTTGATGCATACAACTACGCAAATGTTCCAGACTAGAGGATGTTTATTCGCTGATTTCAAGTTGTCTTCCCAGACGAGTCGAAATCGCCGGTATTGGTCGCTAAGTTGCATACAGCTACGCAGCACGAAGCTGCTAACCTTTTCCCTCATTCTATGAGGCTGATGATGTTTTCGAATTGTATGGTAAGTGCGTGATCCATACCCTATAAACGCTGGTGCGGCATTTTCGTTTCAAACTCGCTGAGCTTTCTCGTGCATACCTGGCGGGCTGTGCGCGTGCTTCGGACCTGCATATTTTCAGCTTTTTGTTGGGAACTTTGGTATGGAGTGGATATTGGTGCAAATGATTGCAGTACGAGAAGTGGGTTTTCTTGTGGAGGCTTGCGAATATGGTGGTTTGTCTATTTGCCCATGAGCTTTTCTCGTGGAGTTGAGTCTGGAGAATGGCTTGAACGAGATGCAGAAGAGGAATATCGACTTTCTACTGTCATTTGGCAGTTGTCGTTGCCTCCTTCTCACTCCCGGTGTTTTGTATCGACTTTCTCCACTTGATCTTTGGCTTGCTTGATGTGATGACGACGCGAGGGCAGCAGAATGTATCTGATGTCTAGAATATCTGTCTACAAATACCTCGAGTGCTGCTCTTTCACGATGTTCTCTGCAGCACTCAGACTTACTCCTCAGTCGACGATACATATTAGGCAATTGAGCATCATCGAACATCAGGATGGATTTCACCACAGTCTCCACCATCAGGAAGAATATGGATAACTTGGGTAAGAGGGCGGCAGATATTGTGTCTACAATCCAGGCTCCACCTGATCAAGAGACGGAACCAACATGTGACTGCCCACCATCACAAGTGTCCCAATCTCCTAAACCTAAAGACTATACGGATAAGTACGAACTCAAGTGTGCTCGGGCGTCGCTCGGGTTCATGGCTCGTAGCTTGGACAGGAACTCTTCCGGCTTGGAAGAGAATAGAAAGTCGATAAAAGATTGGAAGCTGAGAAAGAAATGGTGGGATTTCATTGACAGCAAGAAGGGAAGTTGGACTGAGTTCTCGCACCAAGAAGGGGTGCCCAATGATCTTGAGCATAGCCAGAAAATCAGGGAAAGCACGAGGAAAAAGGACGGTTTGAGGTACCGGATCGAACTTGACCATTTGAATGAGCAATGTCGTCAGCTTGAACGCAATATACCAAGAGACTTCATCATTGCTGAGGCGCATTTCTACCTTCATCATGGACCTCAAAAAGCTCTCAAAAAGTCTCACAGACACAGTCTCCCAGCTCTAGGACATGAAAACAAAGGAAATATGAAGGAGGTATGGTATCTTACAGACAAGCCAGAGTTCAAATACGAAACGACGCCGGACTACTATTCTTGGCTAGCCTACGCTGATGGTCAGGAGGGCACTATGCCTGATTGAAGGGAAACTTTACATGCATTACACCACTACTGACTGACACTCATTATTAACAATGGAACATTTTGGATGTTTGCAGAATGAGAGGATCAACACTAAACACAATAATGTTGAGTACTTAGAAGATAGATTGACAGTATCAAACAAACATGCATTATTCTTTCACATTAACCTTTCAAAATGATTCCTTCTTGCATGCGAGATAAGAAGACTTCAAAGAAACCACCAAGGGTAGATACCTGGCACGTTAGATCCATCCCAAATCGAAGAGATTGAAGCTTTCCCCTAACGTACAAAACATGTGCATAGTGATTTCTGTCATTGAAGCTTTATTGAGCCTAAATGATGGATCAGCACTTGTTTCTCTGAATCAATCTCGAGGCACTGACGATGATCTAGCATTTAGAACTAAGTGATGGTAGAGCATATGCGAGGGTGACGCTGCTTCATATGCCACATAACCTCTCTTGAAAATCATATCGGTCTCGTAATAGGTATCACGTATTCTTCAATGCTGTGATTCACTCTATTTATGCTAACCGCATCTTTAATCACAGCCTCCTTCCTTTGCCTTCCGGTATTTGTACCAACAAACTCCCCAGACAGATGTGTCAGAACCCAATTCTCTACCCTTTGCCAAGTCGATGGCTTCCAAATAGAATCTGAGGTCAAAGATCGTCAGAATATTTCTTTGAATATAGTTTCCCCATGCGTAGCTCAGCTGATGGAGCATGTGAGTCACCCATATGCTTGCACGTATTCCTCCCGATCTATTTGAGTAGCACTTGTCTATTGGTTCTAACCAACTGACAAGTCTAAGTACCACCAAAGTATATATAAACAATCGAGTCAAGGGGTGCCAAGCACAAACAAGGTTCACATTGCAGAAAGGAGGAGATATAACCCACGACTGAAACTCTATCCATCTATGAAGCATATAACATTGAGACTGAGAATAATAATGCAGCATGCATGTATGCCTAATGCAAAGCATGGACCCAGTTCCATGGAGGTATGTTACCACCAACTTCACAAACACCAGAAACCCACATTCGACCGCGAATTCTCTGGAGACATTCCCAGCCCTAGCTTTATCACTAGAAATCGACATCTGAATCCTCGACCACCCCCTTTCACGCTTTCAGACACACCCTCCCCCCTCCCCCCAACCTACTCCTCCGCCTCCCAGAACGGATTCTCCCGTCCCCTCTCCTCCACCCTCCCCCCACTCAACATCCACCCCCAGCCTCCATTCCCTGCATTCCCTCCCACCCCTCCCTTCTTCCAATCCAACTCCCTCGGCCACCCCTCCTCGCGATCCTCCAACCTCGTCTCAGGCCAACACTCCAAAAACGCCTCCTCGGCCACGGCAACGCCTTCTTCCAAATCCAGCCTCAACAGCCTAATGTCGCGCTCCAGAATGCCCAGATCGATGCGATCCCGGCCGTCGGAGCGTGTCTCCGCTGCTGCCACTATGCCGAAATATTCGCGGTCGGAGAGGGTGTAGTTCCCGTGGGGGAAAATGTGGTTGTAGAATGCTGTCCAGCGGTCGGGGGGGGGGGAAGCCCCGCCATTCGCGTCGCCATTCTACGATCTGCCGCTCGTGTTTCTTACCCCGGATCAGCGGTACGTAGTGAGTGAGCTGGTTGAAGATGTTGCGGAAGGCGTTCTGCGCGCAGGAGTCGCGGGCGCGCTGGAGGGAGGACGTGGTGGTGTAAGTGTCGATGGGGCGGCAGCTGCAGCGTCGTTGTGTGGGGGGAGGTGGTGGTGGTATGAAATGTGAATTTGGGGGAGGCATGGCTGTGAGTTGGGGGTGATGGTGGGTGTGTGGCTAGTCTGGGTCTTGGAGTTGTTGGTGTGGTGACCTTGAGAAAGGGCCTTTTTTGTGGAGAAGGGAGAGAGCGATGTGAGGAGGAATTTTGTTTCTCTTGTAGGGACAGAAGAGACGGGCGCGGTGTCGTACGAAGATTTTGCTCCAGACGCTGTGGGACGTGGTGTTGAGCTGACTGGCCATTTTCCTGTGTTGTGCGATGCTGTCGGACGAGATACATACTTCCTAATAGAAGTGACACGGTCAGCTCGCGTGATTACCGTTGTCAATGTGGGACAAAGCTGAAGTGAGGTAGGACAATGCGAGAAGTGTCGTATAAGACACTTGTTATAACTCACCTGAACAATGCCGCACATTGCTTCTTTTCTCCAACAACCTGCCATCATCCATTACCGTCCAACCTACCAGCTCACGCTCAATATCCACATCGATCTCAATCAATTACCGCACCATCCCCTTAACAACAAACTCCTCTTCATCCACCATGCCCCCTCCAACCCCTACAAAATGCACCTGCGCTAACCCCCTCTCCCCTCCGAAGAAGCCACCTGCGCCTTAAACTCCTGGTGCAACATCCGCCGCACCCTCATCTACATAAACCACAAAGCCACGAACAGCAACAAAGCAGGCTTACTAGCCTCCACACGACTCCAATATCAGACTGCCCGCGACAAGACCGGCATCTCGCTCAAAGCGTGGGCGGGAGAAACAAAATTCGCGAGCTGGAAGGACGACGATATCGCGTTGATTGAGAGCAAGGGCCGGAAGGGGGGGATAGGCTGGTCTGTGAGGACACACAGAAGGCGATGGTGGGGTATATGTTGGAATTGAGGGATTTTGAGGAGGATTGGTCGGATGAGTTCTATATGCATCATCCGGATGGGATTTTTAATGCGTATATGCCGCGGGATCTTAAGCATGGGAGGAGAGGGCAGGTGGAGTTTAGGGAGCCTGAGGTGGAGGAGGAGACGTTGGGGTATTTGGCTGAGGTGTGGCTGAAGTACCGGTAGCTGGGAAGTTGGAAGTGTTAAGAAGACTGATTTGGAGGGGGAGTGGATTCGGTTGTGTTTTGAAGGATATTGGTATGGGTTTTGTTTGTTGAGAGATGTTTTTCATGAATGCCTGCGTGGTATAACTGGTGGCGATAAAGATCAGTTCATCAGGAGGAAATTGGCTAAGATAGAGGATTCTTTACTGTCATAGTCAAAACTTGCGCTCTTGTGTGATGATCGGAGCGCACCAGGAAGGTGTTGTCCATAAGGTCACCTGGAGCGAATCAGGGAGTTGTCAGATATTAAGGAGTTTATGGCATCGTGATCGACCATGCTGCTCAAATAGAGCAGGAGGAAGGCATGCAGCATAGATCAATGAATTACCCGAATGCCTGATAGTGCCAATGCAGCCATTAAGTCGAGCTGATCTTGACACTATGACTTAGATTGTCCACGAGCTAGGCGGTAGATATAGAAGTCGTCCCATTGTCCACCTTGTGCGCAGAAATGGTGGCGCCGTTTAATGTGCAGTTGCAGTTTGGTACATCGCGTATAATCTGCCTGATCAAAGGCTCAAAATAGTGAAGATATCGCTAAATGCTGTGAAAGGTGTTCGCCGCGCACGAGTCTTGATTGTTGTAAGGGTCTTCTTAGTCGTCATAGCAGCGAGATGCACGGCAGCGGTATTTGCCAGCATTAGATAGTAGTGTTATTGTTATTGCTATGCAATCACTCTTCGAGTATTCAAGAAGGAGCAAATAGGTGAGCGAATGGATCGAGGTTTCTATGAGAGGTATACTCGAGTGTCTTGGCCGTTTTTGAGCCTGATGGCACGACGTTGAGCAAGCGTCAGCAGCACAGCACTGAGTACTACACAGCAGGGGTACCATATAACAAACCTTCACCTCCTTCCCCACACTCCCCCTCTCCCCTTCACAAAGATACTATCCTCATTACCACCCACCATATCCTAATCAACTAAGTATCAGCGTCAATCTCTCCTATAACCAGCCTTATTAGTAAAACCACAAGAATATCAAGGGGATTTAACAAACCCTTAGCATTATCCAGAAGATCCAATTTTTGCCACGACACGGCCTAGCCGAGGACGGATGAGACGGTTAAGAAACCTATCAACCCCACCCTAGAAACCCTAGTAGAAAACAACAGCGAGGATGGGAGTTGAGGATAACGATGTGTTTAATTTGGAAACTTTCGGGCATAGGCAGTGCAGAGCTGGTAACGGATTTAAGGGGAGAAGGCAGCCTAGAAATCTCTCACACATACAACCTGCGCACGCGCGTGGAGTCCAAGTGATCAGTCAGCCATAAGCCTCCTTTGTTCATGCATTCATCATTGCAAATCAATAAACGATAAGTGAAGCAGACCGTAACCGAAGGAAAGCAATTCGAATATATGCAAGGAAAATAGTGAAGAAAGCGGGACCGCCTCACCGCGTCAGACAATCCACGCGTAGCCGTTGGAAGCCCTTCTCTCTCTCTCATTCCACGAGTACACACAACACACAAGCAAAGCCAGCAACCCGCCCATCACTCCACTCACATTCGGCCCCCATATATGTCATTCACGCCTCAGGTTTCTGCGCGCAGAAGGAGTACCTGCAGCACAAACATTAGCCTCTTCCTCTTCCCTTCCCTTACCCTTTCCTCCCTCCCCCTCCATCCCTCTCACGCCCAAAGCAAAGAAAAAACACACTCACAACGGCCAACTCGTCCTCACCCCCTTCCCACCCTTCCACTCGCTCCTAACGCCCACCAAAAACACCTGCACCTCCTCCTCCGTCCAGCCCAGCACCCTGGAATAGAGCGCGATAGTCAAGCCATGCAGACCATGAAGCATGGCGACGAGCTGAAAGGTGCCCACTTCGCGCACTTTGGGATCGGTGGGCCAGGTGCCGATGGGGATGCGGAATTCGTGTGGAGAGTTTGGCGCGGAGGTCGTAGCCTATGCCGCCTGAGGAGAAGTGGTTAGTTGGGTGGTTGGGGAAGGGAGAGAGGGAAGAGGGGGGAGGATAGGGGGGAGGGAGGAGATACCATTCTCCTTCTGCTCCTCCAGCGATCGAAGCTTCAAGGACAACCCGATCTTCTGCATGCCGTCCTCGCAGGTATCGCACCATTTCTTGACGGCGGAGTCGGCGGGGAGCGGCGTGGCGGATAGGGGGTCGAGGGACATTTCTTGGGATTCGAGCCAGGCGCCGGGTTTGAGATGTCTGGGGTGGGAGAACGAGATGTGTTAGCTGATCCCCGGGGCAGGGATGGGGGGATGGGGGAAAGGCAGAAAGATAGGGGATGGGAAAGGATAGGGGCAGGCAAATGGTTGGATGGGTGAGGTGGCGAGAGTACTTGAAAGCCTGTTCGTAGAACTTATCCCAGTTGTGCAGACATCCAATCATGATGCGCGTGTGGATGTAGTCGAAGTGGTTCTCGGGGAAGGTCCAGGGTTGTTCTGCGTCGTCGACCTCGAACTGGAGATACAATCAGGAATTGTATCTTGGAAGCATGAAATTGAGCTGACCTGCGGAACCCTAGAGACGGAGCATTAATGATAGTACATCACTGGTAGAGAGGTTGAAGGGCCATCACCATTGCGGCTGAATAGGACTCAAGTCCGTTCCTATGATCTTGTCTCTATCAGATCCAGTCCATTTCTGCTGTACTGAGAAGGCGAGCCTCATACTTCAGCATCGGGGAACTTATCCGCTTCATCGTACTCTCAGCACTGCCAGCCTAGCGGTGAATGTGAAGACGAACACATATCGATAGCCCATATTCCTGTTCGCAATCAGCTACTCTGCATGGCACCCTGGTCGCATTACCATCACATACCTGTCCCAGTGCCCACATCTAAAATCTTCGCTGGATCCTTCCCAATAGGGGCGAAATGGGTCTCATCACGATAGGCAAGCCTGAAGGCATGGTACTGCAGATCCAGCCTACAGCCATCATCACCATCATCAGCAAATCTCCCCCTCTCAAATCTCGAGTCAGGCATCTCACCGTTCCTGCTCTCGCTGCGACCCAAACCCCGCTTAGCATCGGCTCATACATCGTCGATTCACACTCATGATAGTAGCGTGCTAAGCTCATCATTTGGCAACACATGTTCTAACTCAAGGCATCAGCCTTGGCTCCCCTACCCTTTAAAATCCCACAAAAGAACGACATATTACATACTGCCAGCCTGGTAGGCATGATACCGTCTCCTATGCTCATGCTGATACGCAGTAATACTGCTCGTGATGTAAGCGGTGTAGGAGGATTCCCTAAGGCCCCCGGTAGCCCCAGGTCAGTCAACCCCTCTGTTGCGCCAATCAAACCCCCCATCCCCAGCTCTCATGACTATCACAGCCAAGGGATCGACTCACGTGTCCGACTCGCCCAGTGTGGAATCTCCCGCCTCACTCTGTGACCATCATGCCATCGATCAGCAAATGGTCTTCCGAGCATGCCCGAGCCGGAAACAGATGGAATGGAATGGGGCGGTCTGCTCTGGTGGCGCTTGGATTCCTGACCTCAGGTTCCCCTACACCGCTAGCAGTCCAATCCAAGCCAGACACACCCCAACCCAATTTCAACCGTGCCCAACTCTAATTTAAAATGCAGATTTTATTTAATCTCCGAGAAGTGACAGGTACAAGGTCACGAAGTCACTCTGTCGCTTGTCACTTCCCGTTGCTCGTGATGGCAGGGTTGAAGAAGAGGGTGTCCTGAGCAAGACTGAAGATCGATGAGATCCCTTCGCATGGGATTACCCCCTCTCCACCCCTCCACCACGGGATGGTGTGCATGCTAAGGCGCTTAGTGGGATGCAGTGTGATAGTCTCGCCCGGCCCAGCCCAACCCCGAGTCTAGAACTACTAGAGCGAAGATAACATGTCATTTTACGGTCCGTCATCTCCCCTGCCCCCCGTCCCTTCTTACCGACCGGCGCGTGACGTGGCCGAGGTAGTGCCTCTAGCAATATCAGTGGCTTCTTTAGAGAGATATAGCAAACCCTCGCTATCGCCTGTCAGTGGTGGCAGCTAGTGGGATCGGGGTTCCAATTTCCTAGGGATGGGCGGTTGGGAGATATTCCGCCATTTGCAGAGGGTAGATCGATCGATGAATTATCGTACATCTGATGTGGGAGATGCTGGAAATCTAGATGTATCGGACACCGATGTCGCAGGGGAGGAGGGTGTGGCTGATCAGTGTTCTAGACAACGTAGTGGTGTGGCAGCTTTTCGGTGTGAGTGTCTATCGTCGATTGGAGCACTTGATGAGAAGAGTCCTGCGGAGGTGCCGTCAAAACTAAAATGCTTGGCGTGAAGGTTTCTGCCGCTGACTAAAACTCCGGGGGTAGGCTATTTAGAAAGATCCCCTAGAGCGATCTTACGGGGGGTACTTATAGGGGCTTCCAGGGGGTCCTTCTAAGGTCTCATTTTCAGAGGGTCAGAACTTTTAACAACACCTTCCGTTCACGAGCCTCTTTTGGCTAGGACTTTGCGAACATCCAAGATCTAGCGATTCAAAGCTGCGCATATTATACCCTCTCTGCGAAGATTGAAATCGTCTGGTCCCTAAAGCAACACTTTCAGGCAGGAAGATCTGATTGCTTCTACGCGTAGGGGGCACGCTAGGCTAAAACCGCCCACAACTTTCGGAGGATTTAGGCCATCAGAGGTGATAGCAGCCCGAAACAATAGCTGGTGCCTACTCAGGGCTTTTTTTGGTGAAGAATAAAACCGATGATTCCGGGGCTATTCCTACTTTGAAAAAATTAGAAAATAACTTCTAAGCCCAGGCAGCTCCTCTAGGGGCAAAGTGAACTGAATTCCCAATCCCTTTGGGGGCAACAAAGATGCAAAACCACAAGCCAGCAAGAAGTGAAGCAAATAATGAATAAAATGCAGTATCTAAACTTTTCCCACCATCAACGTGTACACATAAAACCCCCTTTCCCCTCCTCAGAATCTGTTCCCTTCATAGGTCAAACACAAGAAAAGAAAAGACAATCTCGCTCACACCCTAACCCCCTTCACCCTCAAAATCCCCATCCTCTTAACCAACCCTCCAACCCCAACTCCATACCTCGCCTTCTTCTCCTTCTCCCCAGCTTTCTTCTGCTCTCTCCCACCCCTACCCCCAATTCCACCCCCGACCCCATTCCGCTGCCCATCACTGCCCGTCCCTGTTCTCGTCCCACCCCTCTGCAACCCTTGCCCCTGCCCATCCGCAAGCGTACTCGTACTCTCAATGCCCACCCCTACCCCCTGGGCCCTCCTCCCCGCACCCGCACCCATACGTTCCAAACTGCCCCTCCCCCTCCTCAAACTCAGCAAGGCAATCTGCTCGCCCATAGTCGCCCTCTCCACCAGACACTCCAACCGGATATTATACCCCTCATCGACCAAGAAGGCGCTCAAGCACGCCAGACTGATCAGATCGCCGCCTAAGTCGTAGAACGACGTATCGAGGTTGAATTCGCTGGAGGAAGTGAGCGACTGCTTGCCCTTTGGCAAAACGATCCGCCACGCGCGACGGAGCGTGTCGGCGATGTCGTAGACCTCGCGTTTCTTGAGGCCCGAGAGCGTCGCTGCTAGAGAGGGGCGCTCGGGTTCAGGGTCTTGGTCCGCCGTGGTGGCGGTGGCGGTGGTGGTGGTGGAGGCGGTAGGCAGGGACGACGGAATGGTCGGTACGGGTTTGCGATTAGGTTCGTTCAGGAAAGAGGGGAGAGTGGAGTTCGGGGAGCGGGCAAGGTTGAGGGCGAAAGAGCAGAGCATATCAAGAGCCTTCTGCGCGAATTCCGTAGGGATATGTCCGTCTTCGATGAAGCCTAGCGCCACCTCCACAGTACCTTCGCTGTCTTTCGGTGTAGAGACGATAGTGAAATCCGATAGGTTTTCGCCGCTGCCGAGGAAGCCGATCTTGTATTTCGTGCGGTCGAGCCGCAGCGGCATGTCTTGCGAGATGTTCTGGTGCTGCACGATGCTGGAGAAGTAGGTCCATTCGGGCCAGTCGGTGCACTGCTGGATGATCTCGCGGAAGCCGAGGATCTCGTGCGACATACCTGCTACTTGCTGCGCTTGCACGCGGCGTAAGAGATCGAGCGCTGTAGATTTCGATTCGAGTTTGAAGCGAACGGGGACGATGTTGACGCAGGGTCCGACGACGTCGGAGACGTCGGGGACGGAGGCGTTGCGTCCGCTGATGAGGTTGCCGAAGCAGATGTCTGAGCGGCCCGAAAGCTGGGCGAGGGTGAGTGCCCAGGCGGCTTTGAAGACGGTGGAGGGGGTAACGTTCTTAGAGTTGAGGGCGGGGAGTTTGATTTCTTTCTTCAGGACGGTGGTGGAGACGTCCGAGAGGTCGTATTGGGGTTGTTGGCGGTCGATGATGCTGGTCATGGACGAGCCACGGAGGAGAGTGCGCCAGTAGTCGAAGTGGTCTCTGCTTGTGGGGCCGGCGGCTTGGATGGCGTATTGAGCGAAGGAGGGTGCGGGGAATATCTCTTGACCTTCGTAGCCTGCTTTCAGGGCGTCGATGATCTTGGGGAGGCACATGCCATCGTATTGAGCGTGTGAGATTCTAATGATAATGCGGTGGTTCATAGTCGTGATATTCCTAAGAACATTGAATTGAATGAAGGGCTCTCCAAGTCTGGGAAAGGAGTCGCGGCCAGTGTCCCGGAGATTCCGAGTAAATTCATCAAAGTCGTCATTTGTATCATATACGTGAAATTGCGGCCGAAGGTTGCGTAAGACCACCTGCAAGAAGCGATCTCCACAATGCACAAAGACTGTGCGCAGGATGTCGAAGTTCTGCACAACCTTGTACGCGCTTCGTCGAAGAAGGGTCAGATCCAAAAAGCCTTGGCCATCGAAGAACATGTAATTCAACATCCAGCGCGGTTCGATGAGTGTGCCCATGACAGACAAGGCTTGGAAATCAGTGACGGGGAGAACATCGACAATGCCACCTCGGAAGACACCAATCTTCGGACAGATATAATCTTGAATAAAGGCCTCAACATTTGCGGCACCAAAGTATGAGAAGCGTGCTTGTTGTTCCATGTCCTTCGCATCAGCGTCATCGATGACCGGTTGATCTTGTGTCTGTTGAGCTTTCTGCTCAGCTACTGCGGTGACATAATCTGCCATGTCTGAGAAAATTGGTTTAGTGAACACGTCCGCAACAGTAAGGTCTAATCCGCCGTTGTGAGCTGTACGTGCCAATTCCATCGCAAGAATCGAATCGCCACCAAGTGCCAAGAACGAGTCTCCGTTGTGAATCTTGCCCTCTGGCATTTGAAGCAGAGTACTCCACAGAGACCGCAATGTTTTGTATACGGCTTGGGATGCTGCAGACACAGGCTCGATGGCTTTGCTCGGTGCAGGCGGCTCAATTTCTTTGGGACTGGTGAGTTTCTCCACCTTGTCAGTCACCATACTCGTCATCTGCGCCGCGTCGGGCTTGTAGCGAACCAAGTCGCCATTCTTGAAGAGTTGTTCGAGAACCTCTTGCACGCAATCTTTGACGAGGCTACGGTACATCTCAGGCTGCATGATAGGCTGGATGGGCGGGAGGGCAGGTAGAGTCGGCTGAATGACCTGACTTGGACCACTTGCGGACTCTGCCATTGGCTCATCGCTAGCTTCGATCTCCTTGACGCGGACCTCGTTGACTTGAGGGGTTTTTACCTTCTGCTTTTCTTTCTTCTTGATGGAATTGCTGGGCGCGGGGATCAACTTCGAAGCCATATTTTTATGTTCTTGATCGAATTCTGCGACTGTCTGATGAGGGTGGTGTAAGATAGCTTCGAGGATATCTGCATAGGCTCCCGTCAGCATCTCCGCCTCCGCGACTGAAACATGAGAAGTCCAGTGTTTGATGCATGCTCCTTCATAGCCTGCAGCGGTATGAATGTTGACGGTGATCTCGAACTAAAACTGCTATCAGCCATTGCGTATCTACAGGTGTATATAGTACTTACCTCAGTTGGGTCATGACCAGAGACTTGCTCAAAAGCAATGGTATTCTCAGTCTCCTCCTCTTCACCTGCAATCTTTTGATTCTGAAGGGAGCAAGCAGTATTGAACATCGGCTTCCCAGCGAAGTCGAGATCATGCTGAATCTTGGCCAGCGGACAATGTTGATGGGGCAAGCTGTTTAGAAAATCGTCCTGAATCTTGCGGAAGACATCTTTCAAAGGTGTAGACGATCCGAACTTGACGCGACAAACCAACATGTTAATAAAAGCGCCAACTGCGTCTTGTATTCCTTCAATCGGCGCATCTCTACCAGCAGATAGATTTCCAAAGCAAACATCATCTTGATGGGTGTATTGTCGCAAAACGAGCCCCCAGGCCCCTAGCATCACATTCGAGAAGGTAAGCTCATTACTCTTGCAGAACGATTGCAGTTCTGGAAATTGGCTGAAATCAAGGTAGACTGCGTTTAGTCGGCGGGTCTCGGGGGCTTCACCGTTCAAGGCTGGGAGGAGGCAACTTTGCAGACCACTCAGAGATTCTTTCCAATATTTCGCTGACACGCTGAGTGGACGGCCCATGATATACTTGATGTACTCAGAGTACAATGGTCGGTATTCCTCCAAGTTGTCCTCATAGGCCAAAGCCAGATCACGCATCATTATGCCTACTGAAAGACCGTCAAGGACTGCATGGTTCAATTCCAGCTTTGCGTAAGCTTTCCCAGAAGACGTGGTGCAGATAGTCATCTGATGCGGTGATTTGGGAACCCTAGATTTGTTTTCATTCCGCAAAGAAATCTTCGCCAATTCCGTCTCGTAGGCTTCCTCTTCGCAATGCACGACCTTGGCGCTTCCATCGACATGCTTGAGAACGACTTGGTCAAATGCATGACCTTTGCATGCGCTATATGTGAAAACAGCTCGGAGCAGCTGATGGTGGTCGACGACTTTCTGCCAGGCATC
Organism: Bacidia gigantensis; assembly: GCF_019456465.1. Classification (NCBI taxonomy): domain Eukaryota; kingdom Fungi; phylum Ascomycota; class Lecanoromycetes; order Lecanorales; family Ramalinaceae; genus Bacidia; species Bacidia gigantensis. Next base: position 1,905,389 of record NW_025408601.1, on the reverse strand, counting down.
TACAAGTCTCTGAACGTCAAATGGGATATCTTTACCCATCTTGATCTCGGAGATGATGTAGCTGTGATAAGAATCGGGCGATCTGATCTGCGAGAGTAGGAGGCCGTCCTGTGTCGGAGCGCAAACCATCATTTCCTCAACCTCTCCGATAGAAGGAATCCCAGCCTTTGGAAAGGTATCTTTCGTGAGCCTAGTCAAGCCTTTGTAGGTGGTGGGGAGTAATGGGTAGTCACTAAGGGTCGGTTCCGGTGCATGATCAAGTAAGTGCTCAGCGAGGTCCATGAGGACTTGCTGGCACTTGATAATCCAGTGCTTGATACCCTCTTGACGTTTCATGTGCTTGTTGTACATGAAAGTCATCTTCAGCTGATCGTCGGTCATTGCAGCGCTGACTTCAAATAGAGCCAATCTTGCAGTACGTGGTCCTACATCTCCTAGGGCTTGCTCATCAATGCCAACCGGTTGGAAGTCGAAAGGCTGCAGTAAAGCTTTATCTTGTTCACCACCCTGCTGCTGACCACGTCCAAAGTAATTGAACATTATCTCCATGGGCGAGTGACCATCGAATCGATCTTTCGGGTCAGCGGCATAAAACCGACGGGCCATGTATTCCAGACCATTGAGGGGAACACTTCGCTTCAAATCCTTCGCTTCCTTCAAAGTGTCCATGAGATTATCATTCTCAATCTCACTTGGTAACAGTATCGGTGCTAGACTTGTGAACCAACCTACCGTGCCCGACAGATCTATCGATGAGTCCCAGGTCTCACGTCCGTAGCTTTCATTGAACACCGTCGGAACAGATCGATTAGGGAATACACGACGGAAAGAGTATATGAGTCCGCAAAGAAGGATCTCAATTGGTTGCGTCGCCATCGCTTTGTTCGACTTTGTTAAGATCAAGTCTGTAGTCATTTTGTCGAGCTCAAAACTTTCTATTTTTGTCTCACCGTAGACATTAGGCCTATCTGCCATGCCCCAGAAACTCTCATCAGCTGGATTGATTTCGAATGGGAGGGCCTCTTGAGTCTGATCGGGTATATTTGCTGTTGCATGGCTCTTCTGTAAGGCAAGCCATACTTGGAAAGACAAAGGCTTCTCGATTGTCTGGACATCGAAGCTGAGTAAGGCTTCTAATTGCTGAAGGATGACGTTCCAAGACACCACATCAACGACCATGTGATGCGCCACCAATGAAAGTATTTGACCTTCCGTGGGTGTATCCATTAGATCCACAGCCAGCAGTGGTCCGGTCTCGACGTTCATACATGCTTGACTGTTTGCAATCGCTTTCGCGATGGGCTGAATGTCGTCCAGCTCATGCTCCAGGAAGCGATATGATTCCAGAACCTGCGGGCTGATCTTCTGTTGCCACCTGCCCTTGTCATTCTTGATATATCTCGCCCTAAACATCGAATGCTGCTGCACAAGAGTCTCAATAGCCTTCCTCACAGTGGTAGCACTGATATTGCGAGAGATTTTGACAAGCTGACTTTGATTGAATCGCTGGCTACCAGCATGACTGCTATCGGGCCCTTGCATCTGGAGGTAGAGCTGCTGAATGGGCGATAGATCGAAGGCCTCGTCGACCTTCTCCTCCATGTTCGGTATGTTCCCAGCAGCTGTAGGATTGCGATCAGAGTCGACAAGCTTCCCAAGCTGGATTAATGACTTGCTCTGCAGCACATTCTGCACTGACATGCTGATGCCAGCCTTTCGACAACGCATGATAATCGACATCGAAGTCAACGAATCGCCTCCAAGGTCAATGAAAGATCGACTGAGACTGACTTCATCGACGGGAATGTTGAAAACGGCGCCCCAGATTTCGCGCAACTGTCTAACAGTTTCAGTCACCTCGACAGGCCCAAAGGAAGTTTCTTCTTCAGTCATGACAATATTATAGGCGCGTTGATCGATTTCGTGGATGTATTTTTCCACTCTTTTCTTGTCAATCTTGCCGGACACCATGATGGGAACCTCTTGCATGATCACCCATATAGTGGGACACATATATGAAGGCAATTCCTCAACCAAGGACTCTTGTATCTCTTTCCGCTGTTGGCGAGCTGTCTTCAGCTTTTGCGCATCTTCAAGGAGCAGGCATTTGCTCGCGGCCGTAGCCTTTGCTGCACTCGTGATTGAGGAAAGCGAGATTACTGCCACAATACGGCCCTTGCACCGCCCTACTTTGGGCAAGAAGGTGACACCGTGTTGTAGTCCCTCTTGAATCTTCAGCTTGGCATCTATTTCTTCAAGCTCTAGTCGTTGTCCGTTGAGCTTGACTTGGTTATCTCTTCGTCCGATATATTCAATACTCATATCGTCATTGTAAGAAACGAGATCACCAGTGCGATAAAGTCGTTCCGGCCCATTTTCGAACCGTTGACTCCAAGCGGGCGTCTCGATGAAAGCTGCTGCAGTCTTGTCTTCGTCTGCCAGGTAGCCACGTGCGAGACAAGGGCCTTCCAAGAAGAAGTTCACCAATGCTGCCCACGGGCGCCAGGCGATTAGGATTGTTGGGATCCGTCAGCCACGTTCGAACATTGTCATGTCCAAAGCCGATAGTCTTTGGGTTCATGAATTCTGATACTCGACTGTTTGTCACCGTGATTACAGCTGCCTCGGTTGGACCATAGCCATTGATCAGCCTGACCTCACCAGCCCACTGCTCAGCATTATCCATTGTCATTGGTTCGCCTCCACAGACTAGAACTTTCAACGACGGCGTGAGTGCAGGGTCCACGAGCTTTGCCACAGACGGTGTCAAGAACGTCCAAGTGACCTCGTAATTCTTGATAGCGGCCGACAGATCGAATTTCAGGTCATCACTATTGGGGATGCATATGCATGCGCCTAAGGTCAATGGCGACAAGATCTCCATCATAGCCACATCGAAAGTGTATGAAGCATAGTTCAGAACTCGTGACTTTGAGCTCATCATTTGAGCCTTGCAGTATGCGTCGGAGCCAGAGCAAAACGCCTCATGCTCAATCACTACTCCTTTCGGGCGTCCAGTGGAACCGGATGTGAAAATGACATAAGCTGCATTCTTGCTCGTAGTCGTTGTGTCCTCCACAGCCGGAGAAAGATTTGTTTTCAGGCTATCTAACGCGAGTTCCTCGATGACCATGAGCCTCTCAACTGACCCTTCATATCGTTCCTTATACTCAGGTGAGCAAAGAAGGATCTTTGCCTCAGTATCTTGAATGATGTCTGTATGCCGACTCAACGGGTGCGCTGGATCAAGAGGAACGATGGCACCACCTGCCATCAGAATAGCAAGCTGCGCTACAATAGCCAGACTCGACTTTTCCATACAGAATGGCACATACACTTCGGTGGTGACTCCTAGACTCCTTAAGTGGCCGGAAAGTCGTTCTGCCATCTCTTTCAGCTCGACATAAGTCAAATTGCCATTCCAAGCGCAAACAGCTTGAGAATGAGGAGTCGAATCTACTTGCTGAAGGAAGAGCGCTTGTACAGTCTGCTCCACTGTTTGGGGAAGATACTTGTTGACTTCTCGAATGGCGGTAATGTCCGCATCGCTGATGACCTCTACCTCACCGACTTTTTGCAAGCTTTCGGGAGTAGTGGAGCACACTTGGAGTAGTACGGACCCAAATTGCTTCATAATCCGCTGCACCTCTGTTTCCGATAAGATGAATTCATTGTAGTGAGCGGCAAGTCGAATGCTCGATTCACTGGTATCACATTCCAATACAAGAGGATAGTTGAAGAACTTGGAGCTGATACCATTGTCGACCGGGTCCCACAATTTGCTGCTGTCAACTTCATCCTCAGAAGTCTGAATGACTAGAAGATTTCGGAACTCAGAAGCTAAAGCTGTCTCATGATTGATTCGTCGGATATTCTGCAGGCCTATGTGCTGATGTGGAATCATCTCTGCTGTTGATTGATAGACTTCCTGCAGAAAGTCTGCCACGGTGGCTTCCGGCCTGGTCTGGTATCTTGCTGCTACCGTAGTAAATGTCGGCCCAAGCATGTCCATGATACCTTCGATAGGTATGTCTCGTCCAGTCATAGTCTCACCATAGACTACATCTTCAGATCCGGTGAGTGCGGAGAGCATGATTGCCCAGGCAGCTCTCACGATTGTCGGATAAGTGATTCCCGGCATTTTTGGCTTATGTGGCATTTCAACAACGTGACTGAACGTTTTCATTTCGACCTCCTCAGACTCCGAGGCCGAAACAGATGGAAAATGCGCAGTCTGCAAGTCTTCAAATTTCGAGCTCCAGAACTGTTCCCAGGTTTGTTTGTCACTTTGCAGAATATAGTCGATGTAATGGGCGTAAGGAGCCTGAAATGGTTGCAGAGATCCTTGAGAATAGATATCCTCCACGCGTTGCAACATTCTAGGCATGCTCCATCCATCATAGACAGCGTGATGAGTCGAAAAGATAAAGAAGTGGTCTTGTGACTTTGAGTCGGTCACGAGGGCAAATTGCACCAGTGGGGTTCCATTACTTTCCGGAAGTTGAACAGAGGAAGCTTCTTCCGTGGAATCTGGGTAGCGCCATTGAATCTGCTCATTGCTTATCACAGCCTGTACAAAAGTGTCATTGCTCGTATGCAACACTCTCGTTCTGAGAATGTCCATTTCCTCAAAAGCAGTCTGCCAAGCCGCCTTGAAATGGTCAAGATTGATCGACTGTGGCAAGCGGAAGACGTTGTGAGCAACATAAGCACCACTCTGTTTGGTTGAGAGAGTGATGAGGCCTTCCTGAAGAGGACTGCAAGGATATGCGTCGGCGATCTGGTCCTTCTGTATCTGACATTGTCCAACAATCTCATCGAGCAACAGCTCAAGGGATTCAACCTCCCACAGAAGGCTAAAGGGCTTGAGAGTTTTTTGCTTCTCCTCCTCAATCACAGTGCAGGTCGTAGCCATCTCCGCCAAAGTAGGCTTTCGGAAAATATCGAGTGAGCTGAGAGAGATCTTCTCCGCTCGAGCTGCAGCGCCTAGTCGCATACCAGTGACACTATCCCCACCGATTGCGAAGAAATTGTCGTCGCCACCAATTGAATCAGCTTTGACGTTCAAGATACTAGCCCAAAGGCGTTGCAATGTCTTTTCCATCTCTGTGGCCACTTCTTGAGTCTTCTCCTTCTTGCCAGCGGCGGCTGCCAGTCTATACGGGACAGAGTCAGAATGAGCCATAGTCTTGACTATCTTCTTCAGGAGCGGGCGGTCAAGTTTGCCCGACGCCGTCCACGGCATACGTGATACAGGTACAAAAAGTGAAGGGACCATGTAGGATGGAAGCGAGCCCGAAAGCTTGGACTTGAGGGCTTTGCCAAGTGAAGTAGCTTTCTCGGACATTGGAAGAAGCAAGGCGTCTTCGTCTGAGGTCTGTTGCTTTGCAGCATCCGGGTGGTATAGGAAGGCTGCTATTGCGTTGCCCTGACCAGCTGGAGCGACCATCTCCACAGCCGCCTCCACTCGCTCGGGAAGATGCTGTTTGACATGATACTCAATATCTCCCAGCTCAATGCGCAGACCATTCATTTTGATCTGGGTGTCCTTGCGCGCGACGTAGAGGATCTCACCCAAAGCATTGTAGCGAACTAGATCACCAGTCTTGTAGATTAATGTTGAATGGCCGCTAGCAACATCTTCCTCGTCATAGCTCATCCATGCAGGACGAGGGACAAAGGCTTTGCTAGTCTTCTCCTCATTATTGAGATAGGCACGCGCGACCGTGTTGCCTTCCACGACAAGTTCCCCGACGCTACCAATCGGCATAAGTTGATTGTGATCTTGAGGATTGACAACCCAAGCTCGACCACCTATGCCGCGACCTATATTTGCTGGATCCTCATCCAAGAGTGATCCGCCCAGATCAACTTTTGTACTCGTAGTGGCAATGACAGCGCATTCAGAAGGGCCATACGCATTGACAAGAGCAGTCGAGTTGCGCCACTTTTCGATGTGTTTCGTTTGCATTGCTTCACCGCCAGTCACGAGGACTTCCAGTGTGGGGACGCTCTCCGGCGTTAGCATTTTTGCTACTGAAGGTGTCAAGAGTGTCCATGTCACCGACATGCGATTGATGGCTCCAATGATGTTGTTCATGCGTTCTTCATCGCTTGGAATACAGATGCAGGCTCCAGTCATAAGAGTGGTGAGAATTTCCATGACTGAGGCATCAAAGCAGAGGTTTGAAAATTGAAGAACGCGGGATTTCTGACGCATGAGAATCGCAGGCGCATGTTCTGTGGCACCAGTTGCGAATGCGTGATGAGCAATGATTGTTCCTTTAGGGTTCCCCGTCGTCCCACTGGTGAAGATTAAATATGCTGCGTTGGCTGGAGTCAATGACTTCGTTGCTCCGGCGGAAGGAGGCAACGGTAGTCGTTGGAAAGACTCATCCACAACAAAGGTGCTGAGGTCAGGTATGTCCGCAAACTTCTCTCTGTACCTAGCAGAACAGAGGACGATCTTCGCTCCAACGTTGTCGATAATGTATTTGATGCGGCTATCGGGATGAGAAGGCTCCAGGGGAACAAATGCCCCACCGGCCTGCAGCACACCTAGCATGGCTACTACGGCCCAGGTGGACTTCTCAAAACACAGCGGGATGTATTTCTCTGGGCCAACACCAAGAGATACCAAGTGCTTCGCGAGTCGCTTCGACAAGGACATAAGCTTGACATATGTGAGATTCATGTCCCAAGAGCAGATCGCAGGGGCGGTAAGCGGCAGAGTCTGTGATTGCTGATAGATGACATCGTGCACGCATTTATCGACCTTCGGCAATGGCCGATCATTCCAGTCAAAGATCTGCTGCTGATGGCTTTCACTGCAGGTCTCAATTGCACCAATTGTTTGCTGCTTATTCTGAGTCGTCAACATCGAGAGTAAGATTTGTTCAAATGTCTCTGAGATGTTCGTAGCTTGGGTATCGCATAAGAAGTCCGTCCAGTAATTGAATGAGACATCGATACCGGCCTCCAGTGCCTCAACGTTGACAGTGAGGGGATACTCGCCTGGATCATAAGCATGTAAGACGTCGCAAAGGAGCTCGTCACCTTCAGGCTTGATCGCGTTGAATCGTCTTTGGAAAGTGAAGACAGTATTGAAGAGAGCAACGCCGGAGCCTAGCTCGTGTTGAATGTCACTCAACGAGAAAGCTTGGTGAGTGGTGCTCTGGATGTAGTCGTTCTGTACCTGACCTAGCGCCTTTCTTACCGCCATTTCGCTGCTCAGATCTATGCGGCAGACTAACATTGAGATGAAAAGGCCAACGGCATTCTGGATTCCTTCGACCGGGACATCGCGTCCTGCGCTGATGTACCCAAAACATACATTATCGTTGCCGGTGTACACGCGAAGCACGACAGCCCATACTAGCTGCAGAAGGTTGGATAGAGTGACACCTCGCTGAGCGCAGAACGAGTGCAATTCAGTAAGGTCTTCCAACTTGAGCTCACAAGAGCGGTGCTCGCGCTTGGGGCTAACGCTGTCTAGCAACGTTGGGAAGGAGCAAGGCTCGGCATTCTGCAGATAGCGCCGCCAGTATGTAAGATTCGAGTCATATGAGGTCTTTGATATGCACGAGATGAAGTCCCGATTCGTTGGTGCGGGCACGACTTCATCCGTCGTGGTATTGTAGAAACGTGCAAGATCTTGGAGAATGATGGCAACGGATGTTCCGTCACAGACAGCGTGACTCAATTCGATCTTGCAGAATACCTTCCTAGATGTCGTCTCACATGTAGTGAAGCGATGATGCGGCTGTGGTCCGAAGAAATTGATAGGTTCTTGCTTCTTCAGAGTTTCGATTGCGTTGGCTGCGTGCGATTGAAGTGAAACAACATTTGGCTCAATACTCTTGACGACAGCTTGGTCCATCAAGCCTTCCTTCGACAAGCTTTCGATAAAGACAGTTCGGAGGGATGGGTGCGTCTGTACGACCATTCTCCAAGCCCTCGCGAGCTTCTTTGAGTCTATAAGGGTAGCCGAGTTGGCAAAGCGGGCGACGAAGATGTTTTGATACATGTATTGCCCAGGATTCTTGACTTGACTGAGAAGAACGCCTTGTTGCATCGGCGAAGAAGCATAAACATCCTCGATGTTTGCAAGCGAAGCAACACCTACTGAACGTACTCTCTCCTCTAATTTCTCCGTGCCTTTGTACGTCAATGGTAGAAGAGGGAAGTTGTACTGTGCAGCATCAGATTTGACTTTGAGAAGCTCCTGTGAGGCACGCTGCAGCATCTTCTTCAATCCCGTCATCCATAGCTGGATAGAGTGCTGACGCCGGATTTTGCGAGGAAAAGTCAGTGACATCTGCAGCGCATTATCGACCACGCCTGCAGAGATCTCGAAGAGTGCAAATCGTGGTATCTCTGGACCGACATCAGATCGTGAAGAAAGCTCATCCATAGTCTGCAGTAAGGCGCCGCTATCATGACGGCCCTTCTTCTGCTGGCCTGAGTAATTGAAGGCTATTTCCATAGGCCAATGAGCCGCAAAGTCAGCCCTGCCCTTCCCAGTCAACATTCGATGCGCAAAATACTGCCGCCCTTTCTCGCTTGTGCGACTCCTTATATCCCTAACCCATCGAAGTGTACTGACAATGTCATTATCTTTGCCGGCTTCAGAGGGCAGGAACACGGGACTAATAGTCGTGAACCATCCAATAGTATGTGAGATATCGATGCTTGAGTCCCATTGCTCACGACCGTGGGCCTCATTGAAGACTGCTGGAGGGACTCGCCTGTCCGAGAATGTCCTTGAGAACGAGAGGAGGATAGAGCCGAGTAAGACATCTATCAGCTCGGTATCCAATGCACGATTGCATGGTCCCAGTAAGCTTTCCGTTGTTTTTGCCTCGACTTCTAGTTCAAGAGTCTTGACCTCTCCATATAGATTCGCAGCGTCTGCCATTCCCCAGTACGAAAGGTCTGCTAGTGGGACTTCATGGTCGAAACTCAGTCCAGATGTGGCCTCATCCTGGGCGCGCTTTTCCTGCAAGCCATTCCAAATCTGGAACGGAAGTGAAGCAGGAGATTTTGCCTTCCTGAATGTTAAGAGATCCTGAAGATCTTCTTGAATAATGTTCCAGGACACAATATCGATCACGAGATGGTGTGCAACAAGAGCAAGTACCTGCGAGCCACTTTCGTCAGACTCGAACAGATCGACAGCGAAGATTGGCCCCTTTTGGATATTAAGGCTTCTCTGCGTGATCTCGACAGAGGAGCCTATCTGCGCCGCCGTGGTTTTGCCCGGGTGATGATTGATGCGGTAGGATTTCATAGGCTCCTTATCAACTTTCTGCGCCCACTGACCACTTCTGTCTTTCTCAAAGCTCGCTCTAAGCATAGAGTGCAACTTCACGAGCTCTATGATTGCTGTTGAGACCTCTTCCAACCCCATCTTGCGCGACAAGCGCATAACGCTGCTCTGATTGAAATGATGGCCGTGATTTCCGACCCACTCGAAATACAGTCGCTGCATTGGCGACAAGCTGAATGGCCGATCATATTGCTCATTACCGAACGATACCGTCTGCGCCACACTGACATTGGAAGCTAGCTGTCGAATCGATGTACTTCTAATGATGTCTTGGACAGTCACACTGATGCCCTCAGCGCGACATTGCGACAGTACTTGAAGCGCAGAAATAGAGTCGCCACCAAGGAACAAAAAGTTCTTGTCCATCCCCGTCTTCTCGACTGGGAGATCGAGAGCCTTTGCCCAGATCTGCTGCAGCTTCTTCTCAATCTCGTTACCAGACCCATCGACCACCTGACCTTCGTCACCAGAGATCTTGTTCAAGACCTCATCAGGTAGTGTCTCAAGGAACGTTGTAATCTTTCTGCGATCGAGCTTACCGCTTGGCATCATGGGTATAATTTGCAGTGTCACCCAATTTGAAGGAACCATGAAAGGCTGAAGTTGGTTGCGAAGATAGTCTCGAACGCGCTGAACGTACGTTGAGGAATCTTTCTGCACCACGACGTCGAGCTCCTCATGCGAGATACTTGTGGGCAGATCCTCAGTCAATGAAATGACAGCAACTAGTCGCTTGTTGAAGTGACCAGCTTTGGGGATGAGAGCAAGCGCATGCTTTACCGAATGGTCTTGCCGTAGATGATGTTCAATCTCACCAAGCTCTAAGCGCTGACCATTTAGCTTAGTCTGGTTGTCTTTTCGGCCGGAATACAGCAATGAGCCGTCTTCAGAGTATCTGACCAAGTCGCCAGTCTTATATATCTTCTGATAAGCTTGGGTCTCTGGCAATTGGAACTTCTCCATCCATTTGGGTGTCGCGACAAAAGCGGCTTCAGTTTTTGCCTTTTCCTTGAGATACCCACTGGCCAGAATCGGACCGTGGATCACAAGCTCACCTGCAGCTCCGACGGGAACCAACTCCTCATGGTCGTCTTTGTTGACGATGAAACATCTGCTGCCAACTGCTTTCCCAATACTAGAGAATTTGGAGTCAATAGTGACATGAGGTTGCACGGTCGCCACCACAGCAGCTTCACTGGGTCCGTAAGCATTCACAAGGCGAGTGTTGCCAGCCCAGGTGAGAACGTCGCTTTGAGACATAGCTTCTCCACCCAGCGCCAATGTCTTCAGTCCAGGAACCGTAGCAGGCGACAAGAGCTTAGCGAAAGACGGAGTCAACAGAGCCCAATTGACTCCGAGGTCGTTAATCGCTTTGGCTACGTCGTCGAGGCGTGTCTTTTCGTCTGGTACGCAAACACAGCCACCCACAAGAAGGGTAGATAGAATTTCCATGACCGACGCATCGAAGGTGTATGAGGCGAACTGAAGCACCCTTGATGTTGCTTGCATTCCCATAGCCGCGCCGTGAGCGAGCGCACCGCTAGAGAATGCGGAATGAGAGACCAGAGTGCCTTTAGGTTTGCCTGTAGAACCGCTAGTAAAGATAATGTAGGCAATATCGTCGCTTTTGACAGCAGGAAGGGATCTGAGATCTTTGGGGCATTCGAAGACAGCCTTCTGATCAACCACAATTGCTTTAGCGCCAAGTGAGTCGCAAAGTTCCTTGTATTTCGGGGAGCAAAGGACATGAGTAGCATCAGCATCTTGCGCGATACCCTGAAGGCGAGCCTTGGGGGCTGCCCCATCGATAGGAACGAACGCAGCTCCAACCTTCATGATTGCCAACATCGCAATGATTGTCAAAGCAGATTTCTCGAAGCAGATCGGCACATAGCTGCCGTGACTCACACCAATTTGTCGCAGATAGTTCGCGAAAGACGTCGCAACAGCATCCAACTCACGATATGTAAGTTGAGCGTCCCATGCGCAAACGGCAGGATTCGATCTCGGGAGACTTTCTGCGTTGTTGCGAACGATCTCATGCACACAAGTACCCACGTATGTTGGCGATACACTGTTCCATTTTCTGATGACAGCTTCATCTTCTGCGAGAAGCATGCGCATTTGGTCGAGCTGAGAAGATGCCGTTTCGGGCGCGTTGAGCTGGGTCAGAGCACACTCGAAGTATTTTATCAGCCGCTCGACTTGCCACTCTGAGATGCACTCGGGGTCGAAATGAGCGTCCATCTCAATATCTGCGGCATGGACATCGAAAGCTACGGTAAGTCCGTAGGTAAAGAAGGCAGCTCCAGACCCTGCTGCCTCTTCGATCTGGAAGAAGTCCGCCGTATCGGGTACCTCGTTGTTGATGGAGATCAGATTTTGGAACTCGGTCGCATTGTTAGTGTCATCATCGATACGCTTGATTTTCAGCAGCCCCATATGCTGGTATGGTAATGCTTCGGTGAATTCCTCTTGGAAGCGCTTCAGATAGTGTCCTACATTAAGGTCGCGCTTGGCCTGGATTCTGATAGGCACAGTAGCAAAAGCAGGACCAGTCATGTCAGTGATGCCTGGTATTGGGGTGTCCCTACCGGAGAAGATCTCGCCAAACATGACGTCTTCCGAGTTCGAATACGCTGAGATAGTCAGGCCCCAAGCGGCTCGGATCAGCATTGGCGTCGTGATTTCGGCGCCGCGCTTTCGCGACATTGACATGAACCTCAGCAGACGACCCGTTGGGTTGGGTTGGTATGTAGGCTTCGGTAGCGCAGGAAATTGAGGCGATGTAGTGCCAGCTAGTCGTTGCTGCCAGAAGTTCGTGGACTCTGCTTTGTTGTCGTTCAAAATGAATCGAATGAATTGAGGATAGACTGCCGCCTTTGTTGAGGAAACTACAGTAGACCCACGGTCGTAGAACGCTCGAACCTTCTGCAAGATCAATGGTATCGACCATCTATCATACAAGGCATGATGAATGGTAAGCACAAATTGAAACTTCTCGTCGCTGTCCCTCAAGATGGCAACATCAGTCAATCCGCCGCCACTATATGATTCCTGGAATTTGCGGGTATCGTATTTATCATCCAAGCTTTCCAGCTCCGTCCACGAGACTGGTACATTGACCACAGATTGTAAGAAACCCAGAGACTCAGTGAACACAATACGGGTTCGCAGAATATTCTCTTCTGCAACGACAGCCTGCCAAGCCACTTTGAACCTGTCGACGTTGACAGAAGAAAGACGATAGACTGTCTGGGCAACATAAGCGCCGGGTCTCTTGCTGCTCAAAGCGATGAGGCCTTCTTGCATGGGTGTGCAGGGATAGATATCCTCAACTTGTTTCTCGTCAACGTTGCAGAGTCGAGAAACATCACGTTGAACTTCACTCAGCGGCACTTTCGCAGGTAAGAGTTCAAAAGGCTTTGGTATCGAATGATCCAACTTCGTCAGCGCATCGGAGACTTGAGCAGTCTCACACATCTCAGACAAAGTAGCGTTCCGGAAGATATTAGCAACCGTGAGATTGATGCCTTGATCCCTAGCCGCAGTGACAAGTCGGATAGCTGAGATTGAATCGCCGCCCATACGGAAGAATTGCGAGTTCATGCCGATAGTTCCAGCCTCGAACTTGAGTACAGTCTCCCAGAGCCCGGCCAGAGTCTTTTCAAGCTTTGTCGAGGGCATCTGGCCGCTGCTGCTGGCGAGCCTATACATGGCGCATTGACTCTCATTGAAGTTTTGTGCAGTAGCGCGCAAGTGCTTTCGATCAAGCTTTCCAGACGCCATCAAAGGTAGCTTGTGTAGAGGCACGTAGACCGAGGGAATCATATGCTTTGCGAGAGACTCGACCAAAGCTGCATTCAATTCATTGAAAGTCGTTTGCAAGGAGCCTGAGATTGGTAGTAGACCGTTCTCGCCAGCAGTTGCTGTAGCGGTTTCGTTAAACTGCGGACAGACAAACAACGCAAGAGCCTTTTGACCGCCACCAGGGGTGACGAGCTCGACACCGAATTGCCAATCGGCTGGTAGCTTGCTGCGTATGTGGTACTCGATCTCGCCCAACTCGATCCTGAGACCATGGAATTTAATCTGCTGATCTTTGCGGCCAATGAAGGCGAGAGAGCCGTCAGAGTTATATCGAACGAGATCACCAGTCTTGTACATGCGGCGCCGACCGGGTGTTTGACCTTGATCAACGGTCCATGCTGGATTCTCGATGAAGGCTTTATCTGTCTTTTCCTTGTCATTCAAGTAGCCTCGAGCCAGAATAGGTCCTTCGAGTAGTAGCTCTCCAGCGCAGCCAAGAGGTACGAGGCGATCATGATTGTCCGGTTCGACAACCCAGGAGACACTGCCAATGGCGTGTCCGATGCTTGAAGGATCGCTGTCTTTCTGGATGTTCGTCCTATGCGTGGAGTTGACGGAGCATTCGCTTGGACCGTACATATTGTGGATTTCGATGTGATCCCCCCATACTTCCAAGACAGCTCTCGTCATTGCCTCACCTCCGAGGACCATCTTCTTGACTCTCGTCATTTCCAGTGGCTTGAGGTACATTGCGACAGTGGGGGTGAGATCCATAAAGTTCACGTCCAATCTGGACACCGCGCCTGCAAGATCATTCATACGGTCATGTTCGGATGGCACGCAAACGGTACCACCACGTTGCAGCGTCGTGAACACTTCTTCAAGACTGTTATCAAAAGTATAGCTCGCGAATTGCAGAGATCTGAAATTGTTGTCAAAGCCCACAGCGTCACCGTGAGCCTTGGCACTCGTAGCAAACGCCCGGTGCTCTACCACCACACCCTTTGGCTTTCCCGTGCTGCCACTTGTGTAGATGACATAAGCTGGGTTATGTGGTTGAACTGGATTTCGACCTATGGTTTGCAAATGCTTGAGGTCATTAAGATAGGGCTGATCCACCGCAATGATATGTTGCTCCATGCTGTCAAAGAGAGTTTTATAACACGGTGAGCACATTATGACTCGGGCCTGAGTATCACTGATCCGCAGCTCAAATGCCGCCTTTGGATGCATTGGGTCTAAGGAGACAAAGGCACCGCCAGCTTTCAGCACAGCCAGCTGCGCGACGACGGTATATGCAGACTTTTCAAAACAGAGACAGACGAATGACTCTGGACCTACGCCTAGGTGGCTGAGATGGCTCGCAAGTTTCCCTGCTAGCGCATCAAGCTCAGCGTAGGTGAATGCCGCATCCCATCCTCGGACGGCTTCTTTGTCGGGGTAGAGTGCGACCTGATCAGACACAACATCGTGGATGCATCGGTTGATGGTAGGCGGCATATTCTCGTTCCAGCTCAGAAATTGGCGATGGTCGAAATCACTTACGGTATTCAGCTGCCGAGTTTTAGTCTCCGAGTGCTCTATGATGTTCTGTATGGCATGCAGGAAATTGTTTGCGACGAACGTAGCATTTCCATCAGACATAACATCAGTCCAGTAATCGAGGGTGATGTCAGCTTTTTCGTCACCCACCTCGATGTTTATCGAGACGTTGTATTCTGTGGGATCATAGTATGGTGCTAACTCAACGAAAGAAATGTCGCGGTTTTCAGGTGCAACGGCAGGCGGTAGTCTGCGATAAGAAAGCGAGGTATTGAACAATGAGTCACCAGAGATTTTCAGAGCATGCAGTACCTCAGATAATGCTGTTTGTCGGTGGTCTTGGCTGTCTGAAAGATCCTTTTGAATTTGCTGCAAGACTGTAATGAGCGGCGTTTCTGTATCAAATTTGACGCGGCAGACGAGCATGTTGACCAGGTATCCTACGAGGTCGTCAATACCTTGAACGGCAGAGTCGCGTGTTGAGTTCAAGTATCCGAAGCACACGTCTTGAGATCCGGTGTAGCATTGAAGCGTCATTGCCCATGCCATATGGAACACATTCGCCAATGTAACGCTGTGTGTCTTGCAAAAGTCTCCTAGTATTTCCATTTTGTCGAAATTGATGTGCTGTGTCCGTAATACCCTCTCACTTGAAACGGCGTCGTTCAGAATTGGGAAAGAGCAGGGTTCCAGACCTGTGAGATATGACTCCCAGTGACTGATACTGTCTTCGGGGGAGCTGTCCTGCAGAAAGGCAATATAGTCCCTGTAAAGAGGTCCTGTCTCGCTCGAGATGCGACCTTCGTACGCGGAGACAAGCTCTTTGAAGATGGTGGAGAGTGATTGGCCGTCGACGATGGCGTGGCTGATCTCGAGTTGGCAGAATACTCTCCCTTCGGAAGTCTCAAGAATGGTAAATTTATGTGCGGGAACAGTATTGTTCTGCTCCATAACGCCTTGACTTTCCAGCATTTGGCCAGCATCGGCATCGTCGTCGCACGTCAAGCGCGGAATGTCGGCTTTCAGATTCTTCAGGACGACTTGATCGTAAAGTGCTTCGCCACCACTCGAGCTTTCAATGAAGATAGTCCTGAGTGAAGGATGTCGATCAACGACAGTCTGCCACGCCGCTGCTACGGCACCAGCATTGGTCCGTTCTCCGGCTCTTGGTTTCACTGCGTAAGTAGCAGCGATTGCATAATGGCCAGCATCTCTTTTCATACTAATTAGTAGACCCTGCTGTACCTGTGAGCAGGGGTAAATATCATCTACGTTACCTATGTCAATACCCAGCGAGGGAAGTTTCTCTAAAGTCAGTTTTCGAAGGGTATCATAATTCAAGGAAAGGAGAGGATAATCGCTCAAGGTAGGCTGATAGACCATCTGAGCAATCTTCGACGGCATCGTACACAGAACTTTTTCGCATTCGGTGATCCAGGCACCAACTTTTTCAAGGTGTTTTCCGTTTTTGTTAAACGTAAATGAAAAGCGAAGCTTGCCCTGCACAACAACCGCCGACGTCTCGAAGAGACCGAAACGTAGTGTGTCATGACCGTAGTCTGCTTTGCCGCCAGCGGCGCGAGCTTCACCCGCCATCTCTTCAGCAGGCACGAGGAGGGCACCTTCGCGTTCCAGCTGTTGGTAGGTGCCCAAGTAGTTGAAAGTGAACTCCAAAGGCCAGTGGTCTCTGAACCTTCGGGCTCCCTGCCTGGTGAGTTGGCGGCTTGCAAAGTAAGGTCGTCCGTTGCCAGGCACGGAGCGACGATAGTCTTTGACTTGCCGAAGGACGTCGATGAACTCTTCTGATCCAGCAGTGGCGACGAAGACAGGGTACAAAGTCGTGAACCAGCCAGCGGTTCGAGACAGGTCGATGGAGTTGTCCCAAACCTCCCGACCATGGCCTTCATTGAAGATTGCAGGCGACGGCCGGTCAGTAAAAGTCTTTGAGAAAGAATAAATCATCGCGGCTAGTAAGACATCGAGCGGCTCGGTACGGAGCGGGTCGTGACAACCGGCGACGATGACAGCGGTTGTGGCGGTATCTACTTCGAAACCTTGGCAGCTCACATTCCCATATGTATTTTGGGCCTCATTGATACCCCAGTAAGAGAAAGATTGCGCGGGGATCTCGTCTGTTTGCAAGACTTTGCTGACTGGGACTTCCTGCGCATTGTCGAATTGCAACTTGCACCAGGCTTGAAAGGATATGGATGGATCCGCTGCTGAGCCAGCCGTTGGGTTGGTGAGAAGCTCCTCTACTTCTTCCATAATTACGCGCCATGATACGAGGTCTATTACAAGGTGGTGCGCAGTCATGAAAAGGAGTTGAGTCCCATCTTTGACGTCGAAAAGATCTACCGCGAAAAGGGGCCCTTTCTCCGGATTGAGCGAGGCTTGACTTCGGGACATTGCTGGCACTGTGTCGTCTTTGGTGTTACATTCGTGATGCTTGAATGCATACGATCCAGTGACGTCCGAAGTGATCTTCTGCTTCCATTCCAATCCTTTCGACACCGGGCGGAAACGAGCTCGAAGCATCGAATGCCGGTTGACAATCGTCTTCGTCACCTGGTGCATCAGCGCTGGCTCCACGGGTCTTGTCACCCGAAGAAAGAAGCTCTGATTGAAGTGCCCTTTCTCCCGTGGGAGCTCAAAATACAGACTTTGAATCGGCGAGAGGCTGAAGTCCTCATCTAATTTCTCGTCAAATTGCGTCTGCTGTCCCACTGCTTGCGCAGAGCCGGCGAGCTGACGAATTGACTTTGCGCGAATGATCTCCTGGACTGAAATTCCGAGGTTGCGTTTTTTGCATTGGCTTTGGACTGTCATCGCCGTGATCGAGTCGCCGCCAAGACTCATGAAAGATTGACTCAGGCCAATCATGTTAGGCTGCAGATTGAGTACATGACTCCAGATGAGCCTCAGCTGCTCTTCAAGTTCCGTTGCTGCCTTCTCTTCTTTGACTGGTTTCCCTGATTGCACCCATCGCGAGTAGTCTGTATCGCTGATATCTTGGATGTAATTTGATACCATTTTTCGATCAAGTTTGCCGGACTTCAAGAGTGGGATTGAATTGAATACAAGCCATATTGACGGCATCATGAAAGCCGGTAGAAGACCCGAAAGCTGCTTCCGTGCCTGTTCGATGATTACTTGGGATTTCTCTTGGCCTTTGTTGTCCACCAAATGAAGGTGGTCGTTTTCTTCAGAAGATGCTCCTAATATGCCTTCATGTAGAGAAACAGCCGCCACCAGTCGTTGGGAACAAAGACCGTTCTTGGGCATGACTACAATACCCCGCTCGACAGACTCGCATGCACACAGATGATGCTCGATCTCACCGAGCTCGATGCGTTGTCCATGATGTTTCACCTGCGTATCTTTTCGCCCGACAAAGAAAAGCATGTGATTCTTAGTATGATAACGAGCGAGGTCCCCAGTCTTGTACATCCGCCGAACAGTACGCTTCCCTCCCTTGAGTTGTGCCCAAGCTGGATCCTCAATGAAAGCGTCTCGTGTTCGTACTGGATCATTTAAATAACCTCTTGCCAAGGTCGGACCTTCTACGAGAAGCTCTCCAATGCATCCGGGAGGCACAAGTCGGTTGTGGTCATCAGGGTCGACGAGCCAAGTCTTGACTTTCAATCCGTGACCGACAAGTGTAGCCTCTCCATGCAAGGGCACATTCGTATTCACTGTTGACGCCACCGCACATTCTGCCGGTCCGTACCCATTCATAAGTCGGATCCCTGACCAGGTATTCATATGTTCTCGACTCATGACTTCCCCCACTAGTAAAAGAGTTTTGAGGCCAGGAACTGTAGAAGGATGCAGGAAGTTGACAACAGAAGGCGTTAGCAAAGCCCAGTTGACGCGCATTTCATTGATAAATTCGGGGAGGCCGTTGAGCTTTTGGTGCTCGCTCGGAACACATATAGTGCCACCGAGCATAAGAGTTGTAAGATTTTCATGTAGGGACGCATCGAACACGTACGATGCGTATTGTAGGACCCTGGTATGGGAGTCTGTAAACATTCCCGGTCCGTGGGCGTTTGCGCTTGAGCAGTAGGCTTTTTGCTCAATGACGACGCCTTTAGGCTCTCCAGTCGATCCAGACGTCCACAAGACGTAGGCTGTATTCGACGGCTTCGACCGATGCAGTCTTTGAGATGATGACACAGGAAGCTTATCGAAGGTTTCTTGGTCAATTGAGACAACTTTCTCTGCAACTGATGACATAGTGCCTGCATATTTGCGAGAGCATAGCAGAGTCTTCGCCCCCAGCCTTTGAGCAAGACTCCGCAGACGGTCTTGGGGTTGTAGGGGGTCAAGAGGACAAAATCCACCTCCTGCCTCCATCACAGCCAGCATGGCGACAGTCGCCCATACTGACTTTTCAAAACATAGTGGTACAATTACTTCGGGTCCGACACCTTGTGCCACTAGTGATTGTGCAAGTGTTTGTACATATCTCCAGAGATTGCGATATGTGAGACTTCCGTCCCAGGCGCATACCGCTTCGTGTTGTGGATTCGCAAGAACTTTTTCGTGAACGAAATCATTGATGCATCGATCCACGGGCTCGAATTTGACATCATTCCAGCCATGGATCTGTCGTTTGTTATGTTCGCTAAGATATTCCAAGTCCTTCAGCTGGACATTGGGTGATAATTGCATAGTCTCCAGAATAAGGCCGAAAGTGCTCGCGAGGCTCTCCAAATAGCCTACCGAGACACAACGACTTGACGATAACAATGCGCATTCAAAGCTATCTCTAGCTATCTCTACTTGAAGAACAACCTGATCCTATTCGATTCGTTAGACCACCTCGAAAGCCGATCACCACTCTCCTTCAATCGTGAGCTCACCTTCAAATCCTCTTGGTTCGTCTTGGCGCCAAGTCGCCCGGTTCCGCCTCCGTATATGCAGACTGCAGTGTTTACGAGCTGCGAAACAGAAGCAGGGGATGCTGCGGTCATGGCGCTTATCCCTGCAGACTCCTGCTTCTGCTCGAGGATTCCCACTGTCTCTCCAGTCTTTGCCGCGCATTCGCGAAGAGTCTCATCACCAGCAAAGGCCAGTTGAATACAGGTTTGTGTGTCTGTATAGTGGCGCTCATTGAGGTGGAAATGAATTTGGTCTTGGCCCGTAAAGCACCGGAGAAGGAGTGCCCATGAAGTGCATAGTTTCTCATGGAGGGAATCCGCGTCTCGTCGACGTGCCTCCCAGATCCTTGCTGCTTGTTTGAGCTCGACCTTTGCTGTGATCGTATGACCAGAACTGCTAGGTTCACCGTCCAGTAGAGGAAGTTTGCAAGGAACAGCTCCATGTGCTGATGGGGAACTGCACGAAGCTTCGCCGTCGTTCAGGACAGCCATGCTGCTTGAGCCCCTCGAGCTTCCTTAGAGTACGTATTGGAATAAGTTGTGTGCGTAAGGCTACAGAAGATTGGCCTCGCGGATTGCGAGGTCAGCTGCGGTTTGTGTTGCTCTGGATAGTACTTGAGGTATGGGTTGAAGGATTGTAGGAGCCTCGTAGTCGCTGTGACATTGAGTCTTGCAAAAAGAAGATGATCGGATTGATGGAAAGACCGTAACCGGCCCAACACGTCCATGCTAAGAACGCCACAAAAGCTGACTTTGGGGCCGTCGGCCTGTCGCATCGTCCATGGGGTCATCATTCAAAAACGTTCAATGAACTATTTCCAGACACTAAAGTCCGATATTCGGACAAAATCACCGCGTACAGGGCTCCGCCCTTTGCACTCCGGATTGATTCGCTACACTACATGGTGATGCTTTCGTCACTAGCGGAACTTGTTAGCCGATTTTCAAGGGTGGCATTCTAGAGATCCAGCTCGAGTCATGGAAATGTGTGGGTGAGATGAGGAGGATCGACGCGTTCTAGCGACGTGACGCTCTTGCGTGCTAGCGCCACCTGTCTTACTCAGGGCTACGACTGCGAGATTGCATCGATGGCGTCGGTGCCACCTAGGCCACAGAGCAACGCCAAATCCAAAAAGGATTATGTGGGTCGCATGTGATACCTCCAAGAGCCGAGCAGAAGGTTTCGTATGTCTGAGAGGCCGAAATGAGAAAAGACCCAGGTTTGGGGATCGCCAGCGGGTGTTTGCACTGGGCCAGAGTCTCTGGGAGACCGAATATGCAGGTATGCGCGAAAATTAATCACTTTGGGTTTAGTGTGTGCATAACGCACGAATGGCATCTGCGATCGATTGGAACAAAATCTATCCCGGCTCGCTTTCTCCATCCGGCACTGCGTGTGGGAGGGGCAGCCCAGCGGATTCGGTAGATTTATGCAATGGGTAAGATTCTTAAGCATCATCTTGTCCCGTCCACGGACATGAGCGGCGATGCAGCAATAAAATGCAGCTGACACCATGACGAGGTGGTTGAAAACACGGTGTGTCAGGGTGAATCGCCACCGTCCCCTCTCGCACGGCTGTTGGCGGGGCCCACACGCCAGAGACACGCGTTAGCGTCCTGTTGGGCGGGAAAGTCATCTCTAGAGTGCCGGGCTTACTGAGGCTTGACGGGGCCTGCTGAAAGCTAGCAGGGCAGCCTAGGAAGTACCTGCCAAGGGTGGTGCCAGCGCAACCTTCGTGGGGTGTGGTGAGAAAAAGCAGACCCTAGGGGGGAGGGTGGTATACTTAGGGAAAGAGTCGGGATGGCATTCCATGTGGCGTTCCCCGTAAGGATCTGAATGGAAATTCAGATCAGATTAGGCCGCTGTTAAGTGATATTTAGCTTAACGCTTTCCCCGCAAATAAATCTGTCAATTCACGTCAGAGATGCTAGTCCTCCCTCTAGACTTTCCTCTAAAGGTACTTGGGGGTTCGGTAGCCAGCGAATGGGCCGAATCCATCAGGGCTCGAAGGCGTTAGAGGCCCATGCTGGTGCGCAAGCAGCCTCCCTCATTGGGCCTTAGCGGGCAGTCAATCGTCGGGTCAGCCGCTCCTATCGTTGCATTCTTGCCCAGAAGCGGTCAAGGGGCCATTTTGATTCTGCGCGAGCCCGCTAGGACGTGCATAGTCCAAGCAAATCAACGCCGTTGCACCAGCGCGCCCGGTGCAAGCCACACTGGCACGGATAGTGGATAGTGGGCCGCAGCATACGCGATCCAATCCGCTGGGAACTATCAGCCATAAAATTTAAGCTGGGGACGACGGTGCCTCCTGGACGCCCGCTGTGGCATTCTGTACATGCGAGAATAAAGTTGGATTTTGTGCATGATTCTTGCATTTTAGGCGAAAATCTCGTAATGAAATGGCTCGAAATAGCGCGCATCGTCGACCTTTCCTGCCAAGTGCAGCACTGGAGGCGCTGACCGCACACTAGCCGAATCCAATCGTTTTGTTTTGGTCTTCCGGTCACCGGTGGAGATTGTGATTCCCTACTCGTCCATGAGAAATCATCCACATGTCGATCGTCCCTGGCTCGACCGACGGCTCCAGGCGTAGTGATCCATCGACCGCTACTCTCGTCTAGTGTGACAGCTCTAGGACAGATCAGTCTGGTGCCTGCCACTCAGGCACTCCTTCAGGTGAATCCAGCCAAGCCGCGAAATCGGCCCATGCATTTTCCAATATGCCGCGCACACATGGCAGAACGCGCCCCTGGGCTCTTATGCAGCCTTGAAACTCGCTGCACATATAATCCCGTATGCGACTCTAGAGTTCGTTGACCCAAACTGCCGGGAGGAAACATTGTCTCTGGAGGGATTATTGTGCTCCAAGTTCTGATTCCCATGTCTTTGCCCTGACAGATACATCCCACTCGTGAAGATGGTGGAGTCTGCGTCGTGCCCGCTGATTGATGATTCGTTTGGGCCCTTTGCTGAGCATTGTCGAGGTGGCTTTGACTTTACTTTACTCTTTGAGGAGACTGTCTTGTCCATACTCCCGCTGGGCCTCATACTTCTTGTCGCACCGTTTCGCATTCTTTACCTCATAAAGAGAGATATTAAGGTCAATTTCAGTAGATTGTCTGTGCTGAAGCTGGTGAGTAGACCTTCTTAGTACATGTCCTGGCCTACATGTACTCTTGACTCGGGGCTCTGCTTATTTTGTGCAGGTGGTATACGCAATCTATGGAGGCATTCAAGTTGCTTTGGTGGCGCTTTGGGCTGGACCAACAACAACAAGGACCAATACCTCCATAGCTAATGCAGTCATCTCTCTCATAGGCGCATGCGCCCTAGGATTTCTCTCCTTCGTAGAGCACCATCGAACTATTCGACCATCCTTGATACTGGAGCTATGGTTATTTGTGACGTTATTGTTTGATATCGCAAGGGTCAGAACACTATGGCTCCAAGAGTACCAGACCACGATCGCCGCTGTCACCTCGGTCTCAGTAGGAGTAAAAGCCTTCCTTGCACTCCTGGAAGCTATCGAGAAACGACGTCTGCTTCGCCAAGAATGGACAGACACTTCGACAGAGGCGACCAGCGGATTTTACAAGAAGGCTTTCTTCTGGTGGCTCAATCCCTTATTCCGTAAAGGTTATACTAAGTCTCTAGAGCTGGAGGAATTGTTTGTTTTGGATAAACATCTCAGGTCGGATTTCCTCTACACCACGGTCAAGACAACCTGGGAGACCATCGCGCCAAAAGGCCCACGAACGTTATTGCTTCTGTTCTTCAAGAAATTCAAGTGGTACTTCATCTGCGCTGTGCCGCCACGCATTGCCTACATCGGCTTCCAGTTCTGCCAACCCTTTTTGATCAACCGGGCAATTGATTTTGCGGACGAGCCCATCAACCAGGCGACAAATAACATTGGATATGGCTTGATTGGCGCGTACATCATCGTATATTGTGGCATAGCAATCTCAATGGCGCAATATCAGCATTGGGCCTACCGTTCCATAACCATGGCAAGAGGCGGGTTGATATCGATGCTGTTCGCTAAGACTTCGTTGCTGAAGACAACCGATGTCGATCCTTCGTCCTCGGTGACGTTGATGAGTGCCGACATAGAACGCATCACCAATGGTTGGCAGACAATGCATGAAATTTGGGCGAATACTGTGGAAGTTGCTCTTGCAATTTATCTGCTAGAGCGTCAGCTTGGTTCAGCGTGTGCTATTCCACTTGCAGTTGCCATTGGTGAGTCCAGGCTGGCACCGTTCACCCAGGCAGATAGCTAACGCCTCCCCAGTATCCTTGTTAGGCTCGACCTTGATCCTGAACTTGATCATCGCACGACAAGCGGAATGGTTGGAAGCCATCGAAAGACGCATTAGCGCCACGACTACAATGCTCGGGTCAATGAAACGGGTAAAGATGTGTGCGTTAACAGATGTCTTCTCGGGCATCCTCCACACATTAAGGAGAGAAGAGCTTGAGATTTCCAAACGGTTCCGAAGGCTGCTTATTGCCAATATGTTCTTCTCATTCGCCACCCAGCTCATTGCGCCCGTCCTGACATTCGCCGTATTCTCGATTTTGGCCATGCAGTCAGGAGAGACGACACTCACAGTCAGCAAAGCGTATACGTCATTATCGCTGTTTGCTCTTCTATCTGAGCCGTTAGCATCGCTTCTCATGGCCATGGCGCAATTTGCGGGCTCCATCGGTTGCTTCGCAAGAATCCAAGCATTCTTAGAGAAGAATGAGCATGTCGACGAACGTCTAAAGCCTTTCCCAGAATATTCGGAGAAAGATCAAAGCTCTCAATCCAATGGTGGAAGCTCCGGGACAAGCGCAACGCAGATCGACTATCAGCCGTGGGGAGAGAAGAAGTTTTCCACCGCGTTGACGGAGAAAGTCGCTCTTCCTTTTTCGAGTCCTGAAGGCGACGCGTTGGAGATTTATAATGGCAACTTTGGCTTCGAAGCGGAGAAGGAGCCTTTGATTAAAGATATCAATCTAAGAATTCCGCGAGGAAAGCTTACCATGGTCGTTGGGCCTGTTGGCTGCGGGAAGACTTTGCTGCTGAAGGCGATTCTTGGAGAGCTCCCCGCCATCACCGGGTCGGTCAAGATCTACTCAGAAGACGTGTCTTATTGCGACCAGACGTCATTCCACATGAACGGCACCATTCGCGATAGTATCGTCGCATTCGAAGACTATGATGATCGATGGTACAACACCGTCCTCAACGCGTGCGCGTTAGATGAGGATCTGCAGCAGTTGCCGCTCGGGGATAGGACTCGGATAGGGAGCAAGGGAGTGGCCCTTAGTGGCGGACAGAGCCAGAGACTGGCTCTCGCCCGGGCAGCATATGCCCGGCGGGATCTAGGCATGCTCGATGATATCCTTAGTGGCCTCGATCTTGAGACGGAGAACCGCGTGTTCCACAACCTGCTTGGTCTTGACGGCTTATTCCGCCGTCAGCGTGCCACCGTCATCCTCGTTTCGTCTTCTGTCCGACGACTACCCTTCGCAGATCACATTGTTGTCCTGGACGAGAAGGGCAGGATCTGTGAGCAAGGTAGCTTCCAAGAGCTCAACGCAAGTGGCGATTATGTTTCGAACTTTGATCTGCCGGCACCAGACTGGAGCTATGAGGCAGAAGAAACCAGATTTGATAGGCTCATGTCTCCAGCAACTCACAAGATCACCCACGCTTCCACACAGCCTTTGGAGACGAAAGCGCTCAGCGAAACGGAGCTTGACGCCAACAGGCGGACAGGGGACCTTAGCGTGTATAAGTATTATGTCACCACGGTCGGCGTAACTCCAGCAGTGATATTCATGGTCGCCATCTGCGGCTATGTTTTCAGCATGTCGTTTCCCCAAATCTGGCTTAAATGGTGGTCCGATGCAAACGAGAAGCATCCAAACGAGCGGTTGGGATACTGGCTTGGTATTTACGCTTTGCTCTCAGTCGGAGGTCTGGTTGCTCTCATCGTCGGCTGCTGGGCATTGATTGTCACCATGGTTCCACAGGCGGGAAGAAGCTTTCATCGAAAGCTGCTCAATACCGTCCTTGCTGCTCCTTTGTCATTTTTTTCGACAACAGATACTGGCGTCACACTCAATCGTTTCTCGCAGGATCTCCAACTTATCGATATGGATCTTCCGGTGTCAGCCTTGAACTTTATCACGACTACCATTCTTTGCGTTGCGCAAGTCATCCTGATCGCATACTCTTCAGCATTTGCGGCCATCTCATTTCCACTCTGGTTCGTTGCGTTGTATTTCATCCAAAAGTATTACCTTCGAACGTCGCGTCAAATTCGATTTCTGGATCTGGAAGCCAAAGCGCCTCTCTATTCGCAGTTTACAGAAGTGCTAGCAGGCCTCACAACCGTCAGAGCTTTTGGATGGCAGGATGATCTGAAACAGAAAACTCGTCAATTACTTGATCTCTCACAGAGACCCTTCTATCTTCTTTGGGCTGTTCAGCGATGGCTTCAATTGGTATTGGATCTTGTTGTGGCTGCAATAGCGGTGATGTTGATGGTTCTAGTAGTCGAATTGAGAGGGACCATTAGCGGCGCATCTGTCGGCATTGCTTTGCTCAATGTCATCCTTTTCAGTCAGCATATCAAGCTCGTCATACAATACTGGACGATGCTGGAGACACATATCGGGGCAGTCAGTCGCATCAAGAACTTTGCGTCTCGAACCCTTTCTGAGGACTTGCCAGCCGAAAACCGTATACTTCCAAATAATTGGCCACCACAAGGTAGTCTAGACTTCAACAATGTCTCTGCCAGCTATGATTCATCTCGCATGGTGCTGAAAGACTTGACGCTGTCGATTCAAGCCGGCGAGAAGATAGGTATCTGTGGACGAACAGGCAGTGGCAAGAGCTCATTCATCCTCGCTATTTTCCGTATGATAGAACTACATGGCGGATCCATCAGCATCGATGGTATCGATATTGCCACTGTGCCTCGGAATGAAGTTCGCTCTCGGATCATCGGATTGCCCCAGGATACGATGGTGCTCTCGGGGACTGTAAGACTAAATCTTGATCCGTACAATAGGTCGTCAGACGGAGCAATCATTGATGCCCTGGATGATGTCCGATTGTGGAGCGTCATTGAAGAGCGGGGTGGTTTGGATGCCGACATGGATGTTGTCAGTTTGTCGCATGGCCAGAGGCAGCTCTTGTGTTTAGCACAAGCACTGCTTCGATCGAGTTCAATTCTGATACTAGATGAGGCAACAAGCAGGTAAGCATAGACTCAATCCCATTGATGTTACGACACGGTCGGCTGATGACTTACCAGTGTTGATGATGTCACTGATGGACTAATCCAAAAGATTATACGGCAAAAGTTTTCTAAGCATACTATAATCGCAGTAGCTCATAAGCTCGACACGATTACGGATTTTGACAAGGTAGCTGTGTTAGAGAATGGCAATCTCAAAGAATTTGATAGCCCTCATACACTGTTGTCACAATCGTCGTCGGCGTTCCGCCAGTTGTACAACACTACCGTCAAAGAAAAAGCAGTGAATGCAGATGATCAAATTGAGCAGTAAGGCTTCGGCGTTTTAGTGTGTGATGTATCATGACCTTGAGGAGAGGCAGCTGTTCAGGAGCGCCTCTCAGTACATATAGTGTGCATGAAAAATGTAATATCCGCAATAGGCAGCTGAAAAGTCAATCGTTTGAACAACTGCGAAGAGCCTTGCGCTGTTTGATCGCTGTCCGAAATCGCTTCTGCGTCGCATCTGTTGTATGTCTTCTTTGGGGCGACTCGGCGGTGGGATCCTGGTGTGGGATTCTGCCATGGGACCAATGATGTTCTGCTTCCAGTCCAATGGGTGTGAACTATCCGATATAGGACGCGTGCTGCAGCTGTAGCTAACGGCTTTTCATGTATGACAGTGTCACTCGGACAAGAGCTGTGAAACCGTTGGACGGCGACTAATGTCAAACGTTAGCTGCATAGTCGGTAGGGATGCTGCGTCTGCACTGCATCAACGCATCGACCACCCTGTCCCAATAGGAACGTCACTTCCTTCACCCTCTGCTGTCAATGCTCTCATCCAGTACTGATTGAGTCTGACAATACATGGAGATGATTTGTGTCGCCAATTGCTTCGACCATGGCGGGATATCGTTGTTCCCAGGAGTCGAAGCGCAGCTTGATACTAGATTAGTCCAGGCTAAGCCAACCCGCGCTGAATCATAAGCATGTAAGATTCCCCGCAAACATCCTAAGCGGCCAATAGGAACTGATTTCATCACTTACTAGAAGCACCACCAGAGCTGCCAGCTTGACAGCTTCCATTTTGGGCGAAGTCCGATGACGGTCGGGCCTCGCTGGGCAAGAAGACCCTTGACGCAAGATATCTGAAACCTTTATGTACGATGACGACCACTTCAGATGACCGAAGATCTTCTTCTCCTGCAGAGCACAGGGTTTCAAGCCGAGCCGTGGTCGGATCGGCTCCTTCATCGGTGTTGTTCGGTGGCACCGGCACATCCGGGGAATTTACCCTTGTGCACATATAAGCACAACAAGTGCATTGTGGCTGAGAGAAGTATAAATAAGCTTAAACTGACTTCAGACTCATGTTCAGAAACTCTTGCGAGAATGGGTAGTCGCTTCTGAGGGTCGCCAAGGATGCCCTCAGTGCTCGGCATCCAGAGTTGAGTTTGGAGGGTAAGTGCATCGATCCACAGAGAAAACGCGCCGAGAGCTGACTCGATATGGTATTCCCGCATAGATTCCTAGCTGATTCATGAATCGGAACCTACAAAACATAAGGACAGTCTTGAGTCGCTTTTGGTTGAACTGACGGTGAATCTTGGCACAGGTCGTACTGGAGCTGCTCAAGGCCGACTGATACCGGCCTTGCACCCTTGGATGAAGGTACTTGGTGTTCACTAATTCTACAGTCGTGTCAAATCTGCATTGATTCTACCGTTCTCGAGCCACTTGAAGGAAGCATGACTCCTGTGAAGGCCAGGAGCAATATCAAAACGATAGTCGGGACAGCGTTATCTCATCCCTTGTGTCTTCCAAGGCAGATTTGGACGACATACCTGTTCCATTTGACACGAGAAGGAGAATTTATCAGCCCAAAGACTACCATATGGCGCAAATGGGAAACAGTGAGGACCTGCGTGTTGTTGCCACCACTTGCACTCGTGGGAAGTCGACGCTGCACACTCAGTACCCGTCTGTCAAAAGGCTTGGCAAACACTTGGCAACCGCAAACGCAGCAACATCAGCCGAGGTCCGACATCGGAGGTCAACTCAGACAAGAGACGATCATGAGCGATATACTCTCCCCCTCATCAACTTTGCATGAGATTAAGCGAAGTTAGATGGATCGTAGACGTGGTTGCTTGTGCGGTAAGACGTGCAGGTGGGTGAGCATCCACACTTCGCGTAGAGGGTTTACCGTGCCCATTGCATGGAGAGCGATGACGGAGATAGGTAAAATTGGTGAGGAATTCACGAAGAAGGCCGTTATCTTGAATACCGCTGGGACCACCTTCATCCATGATCGCTGACGTATCTTGAGAAGATGCATATGACCGGAAAGTAGGACAGCGATGCTGCAGCCGAGATCGCAATTGACAAAAGCGAGAGTGCCGAATTCGCTATGCCTAGCGATGGTCATGGTCTTTGACAAACTATCTCGTCAAGATTACAGATGGCGATCTATGACTGTACCTCCGGTCCCTTGTTCTCCACTTGTGGATCATATATTTCAAAGAAGGCGCAGGTTATGTTAAGCCTCTTGGGGGTCTCTCAACCTATGCGACACTTCTCCGTCCGATCTATTCGAGTAGCATTGCTTTACAGTGTCTGCCACAAAGAAAATTTTGGATCCCATGTTTGCTTGGTCACGTATTGCTTTGCCCAGGCTTGCTTTGCTGAAACAAGGGTGGTTGCATTTATATATTGATGAAGGGATGAATTTGGGTCAATGGCTGACTTATGAATGATCAATCTCGATGGTGTTTCCCTCCTTCCGCTTACTCTAATACTGAGAGATAAATCTACAATCTTACTTCCCTCTGTCTATTAATTGTTAGAGATGCAAGAATCCAAGAATCGAATGAGCAGGCTTGGTTGGACGGATCTCAGTACAGAGGTGTTCTATCTGAGGGTGTTTAGGAAAGGCCAGCGGTAATGTTCCTCTATCTACTCGAATTTGGCTCTGATTCTCCCACGTCGCTTCCCTACCCCCTTCACAGCATCAAAGCAATACGAAGTACCTAGCACTGGTCCGGCAAGGAAGAGCGTCCAGCAAAGTAGCTTGACGAGAGAGGCAGGAAGCGGAGCGACCGTCCCAAGTTAAGTCGCTGATAGCACGAGATGGCGCTACCTCGCTCATACCTCTACCCCAGCACCCAGCGCTTTGCGACGAGAGCGAAGACAAATTCCCCCATGTATAGCTTTTCTCCCCCTTCCTTTCCTTGCCTTCATTTGCCTTCTATTTCCCGAGAGCTAGCTAATACAGACAATAGTCACTATAAGAGCACAATGCCCTATCTAAACCAACCCGAAGAGGCTAATACCTTCCTTAACCCTACCTCTTATGCGTATCCTCCACGCCAGCAAAACCCACTGCATCGCCCACCCTATCACTTCCTTTTTTCCTATACCATCGAGAATACTCCTACATCACACGCCCAATAACACTTCTCGTCCGACCGAAGTCACATGCACCCAACACTCAGCAGCCTCGCGAATGTACGGACGAAAAGAGTTCGGCTAAATAGTGTTTGCCCAAAGCGATTCGCAGACAAGAAGCAATTTACAGCTTACAGCACACTTTTCTGGCTGCCGATTAAGAATTTACGACGAGCAAAAGTAGCGAGAACATACACAGAACCACACAGAGCCGATATCGTTTGCAAGATGCAGCAAAGACCATCTACGTATCCTGCTTCAACTTCCAAAAGACAGATCTTGCCTACCCCCCGGCTTCCACCCCCCATTTGAGACCAAAGCCGCAATTCTCCCCTCCCTCCACTCCCTTCCTTCGAATATCAAACTCCGCTCCAATACCCCCTTTTCCCCCTCTCTCACAGCAGAAATCCTCACAGATCTCCAAGAAAGAGCCAAAGCAGCTTCCACCCCCTCGAAGGAGCTCAATCTCCCATGGCCCGTCGTCCTCACGCATGTCCTCCTGCTCAGTCCCCCCTTTCCCCTCGCTTCCACCCCCCTCCGGGTCCCCCGCAACCTCCGCACATACCTCACCAAAACCCGCATCCAGCATCAATCGTGGATGGGCATCATAGTTGATGCGGGTGGTGGTGCTCGTGATGCACGCATCAGGAAATGTAGGGAGGGAAGGTTTGAGCTTGTAGCACAATAGAGGAATGTTGTTCAGTAGATGAGATGCGGTAAAGAGATTATTTATTCATCTATATACTCCAGCTTACAGGCAAGCAGGAATAGCGTGTATCTATTGGTTGCCCAAAGCGATGTCTGTCTCTAAGTATCTCAAGGAACCAGCTATCTTCTCCCAAATCAAGATGCCTGTCTCACTCCATAAAACGCCCAGTGACCCACTAACGCACAGAGTCCCTCCCTTTGAAATAATGATTCTTCCGTGGCAATTAAACACCATTGACCAATGTGTTACCCCTACTCCTCGGCGTAATCGCCTCACTCGCACTCCTTGCATTCTCATACCTCTCCCAATTACTCAACACATGCCCAATTCGCGGACTGTTCGTCAATCTATAAACCTCTTCAAAGTACTCCTTACTAATCTCAAACGGCTTGGCCGTGACATTTGGAATATATTTCCCCACCAACTTGCCCGGATCGATAGACGTGCGATTGATTTTCTTCATCAAGAAGCTGCGGAAGGGCTTGACGCCCGAGCGAAGGAAGGTGGAGTGGAACGGGACGTCAATGCCTTTGAGAGGGATCGTGGCGAATCCGCGCTCGAGGCTTATGGGTCTGGGTTTCTGCTTAGTCTGGAGGGCACACTCTTGGATGATGGTTCGTAGGCGGGATTTAACGTCTTCGATGGAAAGGGTTTGCATGAGGGATTGAATGTCGACTTTTTGGGCTTTGAGGAAGTTGGTCACGTTTGTGAGACAGTCGAGGGCGCGGAGCTGGAAGCACAGGTCAGTGAAGTATAGTGAAGAGGGGAGGGGGGACTTACATCTCCGGCGCAAACGTACTGCATATTCGCGACATTGTAGTTGACGATTTCTAGGAGCCAGGTAGTCTCTTCGGCGATGTTCTCGACGACGTATTGAAGGGCTTGTTCGTTGAAGGTTTTGGAGATGCGGCTAGGATTCACAGCGCACATTGAGTAATTCGATCGGCCTTGGGCGTCACGTTCTACTGCTACTTGCATGGTCAGGCCGCGGTAGAAGACTACTGCCACCAAGCTCTCGATAGGCATGACCTCGGCCAGCGCAGCCAACGCGGAGTATTCGCCCAATGAGTGACCTGCGAAGCTGCTGTCCTTTTGCACAAGGCCTTTTGAGAGCATGTCTTCGAAACTGGCTTTCTCCATGAGAGTCAAAGCCGGTTGTGTGAATTGAGTAGCTGAAAGCAGGCCGGTCGGTGATCGATAGGTGTAGGAGGTAGTATTCTCGTTGACTTCTTTGAAGATCTTCTCAGACTTTACAGAACCATCCGCGTTAATCGATTCGAAGGTCATGGACATGTAGTTCTCGCGAATGGCTTTTCCACGTGGTCCTCCAAAATGTATCGTTAGCTCTCTAGGATTATTCTTCACAATGTTGGTTATGGAGAAACCATAGTTCTCCATGAAGTGAGCATCTGCACGATCCCATACTTCTTTTGCGACAGGACTGCTATTATACAGATCCATACCCATACCTTGCTCTTGAGATCCTTGGCCAGTGAAGACGTATGACGAGACAGGCTGCTCGATCTCTGCCTCACCAAGCAAGACCTTCTCTTCGCTGACTTGATTAGTGGTCTCAACCTTGATAATCTTGCGGCCAGACACCATGCCGGTATGCTGAAGCTTGACTTGAATGTCATCATTTGGTAAAACCATCCCAACAAGGCTACAATGGAAGCTTCGAACGCGACCGACATTGTTCTCTGCAGCCCATGTCTCTACCAAGCTGCGAACAGCTGCGCTCGAGTACATTCCGTGCGTGATTGTGCCTGGAAGATTTGCATAGCTCGCAAACGTTCTTGAGACGTGGATAGGGTTGTAATCGCCAGACACACGGGCGTATGTTTCGTTTGATGCAGGAGCTCGGAGGACTAAAGGAGTCTTTCCGCTGAGTGGAATAGGGTTCTCAAAATTCATAGGCTGCTCAATGGAGGAACCGTAGCGCTGAAGGTAGTCTATGACAGGGTTGCCATGGGACACGCTTGCTTGATAGTCAACAGAAGCAATTTGAATGACTTCCTTTGATGGAAGCTCCAGAAGCACCTCGCCAATAGTTTCCACCGATTTGTATACAGTCTTGTTCTTGAAATGTACCAGTGTTTGGAGGCGGAAAGTGAGAGTCTGATTGAGCAGTTCAATATCAGGGTCATCCATGTTGAACCATTCTTTGGAGCGTAAAACGGCAACATCCTTGGATGAGCTGGGATGAACCTGCATTGGTATCTCGTCTTTGCGTTGGAAAGTGTTCTCAAAGTCGGTATAAGTGCCACGGTACAAGAATTGACTCGTAACAACCATCACAGGTTTGCCTCTTCGTTTAATTGTGCCACTCACTTCGACCATCTTGCCTGAATCTTGGTTGATGACGGCATTGATTTGGGCTGTTGTATCGACGACGTCTCCCCTCTTCAACGGCTCGGCACCTGGGACCATACGGAAACCATTTGATAGATGTACCAACTTCAACAAATCTCCATTGATAGACTTTGGAAAGATAGGCTTCGTAATTGCCTTCCATCCTACGACGATGGCGAAATCCATAGGCGCCAGGACCTCCTTACCTGGCCTTTCCACAAAGGCCTCACCTGTGTTGCCAACAGCATGAACAAAATCAGCTATAGCTTTGCTCGTGACAGTCGCGCGACCTCCATCAAAGGTACTCGTTGCAGGAGCGTCAAATGGAACTTTTTCATGTGCACCAAACCAGATTCTATAATAAAATTCCTTGATACGGTCATTCCGGTTTTTCATGACTTCATGGATGGGAGCATAGCCAGCTTCTGGGTGGTAGGTGAATTTGAGCGGCAATGCTACAGGTTCTCCTTCGGCTGTTCTTGGTTCGATGAGGTTCACAGCAATGTCTTTGCCCTTAGTCATGCTGATCTCAACAGTCTTGACCATACCGGAAGAAGAGGGTTCCTTGACGACGATCAAGGTGTTTTCAGCATCATCAGGATAGAGCATCTCAACGAGCATACCCTTCGTCGGCGTGAATATGCGCTTCAGCGGATTTGTCTGGAATCGCTGGCCTTGAACAAAGACATCGGAGGTAAACAGTGCATATCGCCATGAATACGCCTTGCCAGCAAGCAGATGCAACCAAGCCTCTGCATCGGGTAAAGTTGCATTAGGGGCAGAAGAAATCCGGTAGCTAATCATGTCACCGTTTCGCGATGTGGTCAACCCGTCGACGTCCTCGTCAGCGGCATCTTCAATGATGAATTTACTGCCGAAGTACTCGACGATTGGTATCGTCGTATCTCTGCCACCATAGACGTCGGTTGTGAGTCCCTTGATATGATCTTCGTGAATACCGTCAAGTATATCCTTGACTGGTTCGTCGATGGCATGCGAATATTTCACGGCAGTCGGACCTTGGAGAATGCAGGTCCTGCCGACATCTTGATCAACGACAGCTTCAAGGTCCTCGGACTGCCATAAAGAGTCTTTCTTGAAAAAGAATTCGAAATTTTCATCGAGACATGGTACGAATGGAACGGGTTTCTGTCCGCGGCGCTGACAAAGTAGGAGAAAATGCTGCACGTCTTGAGCATTGATCAGCTGTTCGGTAGCTTCCGGATATGTCTTCAAGAC
The DNA here is from genome assembly GCF_019456465.1 of Bacidia gigantensis. NCBI lineage: Eukaryota > Fungi > Ascomycota > Lecanoromycetes > Lecanorales > Ramalinaceae > Bacidia > Bacidia gigantensis. Next base: position 1,870,831 of record NW_025408601.1, on the reverse strand, counting down.
TGTGTCGACCACCTGATATGGTTTGTCCATCTCAGAGTAGGCTTGTATGATGGATGATTTGCCGGGTGTTGAGGTGAAGCGCTCCTCTAACCGGCGAATGAAGTCGACAGTAAGGCGCGATAAAGATGCATCAATCCATCGCGATTCATGCTTGACGTACATGAGGTCTACCATCCTTTTTACGACCTCGCCATATGTCATGTCCTCCAGATCGACAACTTTGTCGGCAGCATTGCGTCCAAACCATACTTTCTGAAAGTCGTCGTTGAGCTTCTTGATGATGTATTCGCGCATCTTCTTCAATTCTGGCAAGCGCTTGGCTTTGTCCAAAGTGAAGATCTTTTGATCCATCTCAGCCCAGAACTTGACGCCTCGTGTTGCAAGCTTGTGGATTGGCTCTCCCATCTCCGAGCGAACGGTGATAACACCACCAACGGGTCCCTTATAAGTCTTCTCCCACTGGCTGTCGTCAACACCTTCGGCCTCAGCAATGGCCTTCTTTGCGTTCTTTGATGTATGTGCTTCCTTGGCAGTCATCATACGACTACCAAATAGACAGCCATCGAACGGCATTGCTGCATAGCCAAATTTGTGGGCCCACGTTCCCGTCAAGTATGGATACGTGTCCTCTGATCCTCCGAAACCGCTGCCTGCAATCAAGACTATATTTTCACATCGTCTTATTCGGCCATACATTTGTAAAATAGGTTGGTGAAAATCCTCGTATGAATGATGACCACCACCACGCCCGCCTGTCCATTGTAGCATGACTGGGAAATGCGGGTTTCCACTTGCAACATTGATGACAGCTTGTATAGCCTCGACAGATCCTGGCTTGAAAGCAATGTGCTTGATTCCCAGGTCCATAATATACTCGTTTGCGATCTCGATCGACGGGACGCCGGCACCAATCGTAAGACCTTCAACCGGGAAACCGTCTGCGCGCAGCTGTTTGATCAAAGGTATCTGCCAGGCCATTGCTCGAGGATTCACGTAAATTAGGTTGAGTGTGATACCGCGACCAGCTGGAATATTGTTTTCAATCTTAGTGATCGCTTCAGTCATGGTCTTGTCATTGTAGTAACCACCGCCTGCCAGCTCGATATGATAGCCAGCGCGCATCGTGGCAGCGACAAAGTCCCACGGCACAGTGCAGGGTGTCATACCAGCGACCATTACGGGCGGTAGACCAAGAAGTCGGCTCATCTTTGTGTCTACGAAGGTTTGACCAACAGAGGTTTTAACAAGACGCGGGCCATGTTCTTTCACCCAGTCCACGGCATATTTCACCGCGTGCTGTTCATCTCGGTCGAAGAGTTCAGCTTTGTAGCCGACGTCAGTGTTCGAGCCGTCAATTGATCCACCAAGGATGACCCTAACGCCTGTCCCTTCTTTATTCCGGTTCGTCAGGACGCCAAGGCCAGAGATCCCACCTGGACCAAAATCCACTAGATGCGTAGCTTTGGGGAACACAGTGGCTTTCTCCCATTCGACAGGGTCTTGGGTGATCATACGGACTAAGGCAGGTACTACGTTATCGATCCCTTCGTCTCGAATGTCGGAACCGGTAGAAGTATTGAAGACCGGAATTCCAAGTTCTTTGATGTTCAGTGTCACATCTTTGAGGTCGTCCTGAATAATGTTGTAGGCTCCTGTGAGGAGAGCGCTGTGGAATGGAGATGTTATGGGGAGGAATCTATTCACAAATCGCACTTTGCGCTCTGTAAATGGTATGCGTGTTTGATCGAGACCTGTGGGTGCTTTGACCTTTCGAAGCTGAAGATTCAGGCCATAAAGCGAAAGAGGGGGGCCGGTAACGACGAAATTTCGCGCGCTGTTAATCAGGGAGATAGCAATGTGACGGTCTTCAGGAAGATGGTTGTTGGTGGAGTCGATCTGTGCTTGAAGAGCAGATCTCGACAAGTCTCGAACTGACAGCATGGGCGTCGGTGTCCCTTCGCCATTTTCTGTAGAATCTTGCAGGACAGTCGGAGCTAATGAAGTTCGTGGATATGCTTGTTGACTTCGGGATCCAATCCAAAATAGTATCTTCAGAGCCTTCTGCGCAGCCACCTCAAAAGACTCCCACGAGTCGGCAGCTGCGATAGCGGCAGCAGTCACTACACCCTGCGAATGACCCGTAGTGCCACTGAGGTATTCACGTACTTCACCAGGCGTGAGACCAAGGGCCTTGCAGGTGACAGTGTAATGTGCCAACTGTACCAGGCCAATGAGGGGCAAGCTCACTGGGGCGGAGATGAGATAATCGGTATCTGGTTGCAATTCTGGCTGATGGAGCCATTGCATGATGTTCAAGCCTTTTGAGTATAGCTTTTCTGCTCTCGCATCTCGGGCCAGGGTCTGAAGCAGGCTGGCTGAGTCTTCCATCAGTCTTTCTACAAATGAGGGGTATGTTGTGTAGACTTCGCGCAATTCATCGAAATACTCCTCAATGTTGCCTTGCCCGCCAAAAATGGCGTATATACCTGCTTCCGACTCGTCTGCAGCCCTGAAGAGGGCCGATGCGTGAGCTCGAAGCGGCCGCTCCGCAGAGACACGAGCAGCATAGTATGATTGAACAACGATAAGCTTCTTCTGAGCAATGCCGGGTAGGGATGCTGCCAAGGCATGGATGTCGTTCCCCAGTAAGAAGACCCGCTCAAACTCGGTCAAAGCTTGTTTGAGTACCTCCAGATATGAAGTCGATGCTTCGTCTTCATCCTCGTCCACGGCGTTTGCCAGGTAGCCTACATAACGGGCAAGGAGCTCCGCCACAGATGAGGGCTCGTCATCCTGGGCTAGTTCGTCCGTCGGTTCTGGAAGGGTGGATGTGAAGCGGTCTCTTGATTGAGTTGCAAAGAAATGTTGCCCGGTAGGAAGGAGGAGAGTATGTGCGAGGGATCCGTGGCGGAGGGTGAGTGGGCGGAGGGAGGAGGATGACCGAGGAGTTGAGACTCCTGTTTGCGGGCCTGTGAGCATGATTGGAGAGAGGAAAGGATGTGCCTGGGTTGGTTCTGTTGTCCAAGCTTTAGTACACACTGTTCGGGGGACTTTGTGGGCACATACTATTCTCAATGACCGATTTCTAGCGGTACATTCTGAGAGCCTGGACTGGGGATGGCGTCACAGGCAGCTGTTGAGGAGTCAATTGAGCTCGATGTCTCGACTTATGCGGCAGTGGAGGAGGGACGGGGAGGTCTTATCAGCGTGGTCACTAGAGAGGGTAAAGAGGCAATCACTTGGACAAAGGGCAGAGCTCGAGCATATCTGTTGGGAGCCCAATTACTTCTAGTGTCGCCGAAGCCTCTTCTCCAGAAATTTGCATGTTGCGGAATTTCTGCGGGGGCTAAGGGTCACTAGGGCCTTCCCTAGGGCTCAAAGTGGCTTAGAGTCGCTCAACCAACCACTGAGAATAGGGCCGCCACAGCTATTAGGGGCTTGGCGCCCTGAAGCTCCCGGGATGACGCTACTACCTGCATGAACAAATTCCCCAACGCTCTCAAAGGCAACAACAATCTCTGATGAGTGCTCCTTCCGACGGCGAGGTGCGACAGGAATACGACTCGACATTGCCTGATTTTTACGATTGACAACCCTCCACCTCCCCTACCTTCCCACATCGACCTCTTCCTCCAGCATCCTCCCCTGAACTCAACTGTGGTCGTGCCGCCGCCAAAAGCAATTGAATTTTGCGCCTCTGCTCCACTCTCCACTCTGAGCTCTTAAAACAGCGACGAATTGGAGACAATGCAATTGTGACCTTCGAGGACACGCCTCCCTCTCTCAAGTCCGCACAACACCCTCGTCCCCCGGACGCAGGACATCACAAACATGACTCCTGAAGTCGAGCAGGAGCTCGCCCATACCCTCCTCGTCGAACTTCTAGCATATCAATTCGCCAGTCCAGTACGGTGGATAGAAACACAGGATGTCATTCTCAAAGATCAGCTCACGGAGCGAATTGTCGAGATTGGGCCAGCGGACACATTGGGCGGTATGGCCAAGCGAACGTTGGCATCCAAGTATGAAGCCTACGATGCTGCAAAGTCTATCCAACGGCAGATTCTGTGCTACAACAAGGATGCTAAAGAGATATACTACGACATAGACCCTGTGGTTGAAGAGGAGGCACCCCCTGCTGCAGGAGATGCCGCGGCACCTTCTTCATCATCTGCCGTTCCAGCGCCGTCTGCACCTGCTGCGGCCGCTGCTGCACCACCCCCAGCTGCTCCTTCTGGTCCCGCTGCAGCAGTATCTGATGTCCCAGTTCAAGCTGTGGATATCGTCCGATCTCTTATTGCTCAGAAATTGAAGAAGTCACTGGCAGAGATCCCTCTTAGCAAAGCCATCAAGGATCTTGTTGGAGGTATGTGAATTCCTTGAATTTAGTTCATCATCCACTAACGCATCCTACCAGGCAAGTCTACCCTTCAAAATGAAATTCTTGGAGACCTTGGGAAGGAGTTTGGATCAACACCAGAAAAACCAGAAGATACACCTTTGGATGAATTAGGGGCCTCAATGCAAGCTACCTTCAATGGTCAGCTTGGTAAACATTCCAGCTCACTTGTCGCCCGACTCGTTTCCTCCAAAATGCCTGGTGGCTTCAACATGGGTCTAGTCAGAAAGCACCTCGAAACACGGTGGGGACTTGGCTCGGGAAGACAAGACGGTGTGCTGTTGCTTGCAATTACAATGGAGCCTGCCTCCAGATTGGGTTCCGAGGCAGATGCGAAAGCATTCCTTGACGATGTCTCTAATAAGTATGCAACGACTGCCGGTATTACCATCTCCGCTCCATCAGCTGGCGGAGACGGAGGTGCAGCCGGAGGCGGGATGATGATGGACCCAGCAGCCATCGATGCTCTCACCAAGGACCAAAGAGCGTTATTCAAGCAGCAATTGGAGTTGTTCGCAAGATATCTAAAAATGGATCTTCGAGCGGGCGACAAGGCCTTCGTTGGTTCTCAAGAGTCGCAAAAGGTTCTTCAGGCTCAGCTAGACTTGTGGAATACTGAACATGGCGAGTTCTACGCTAACGGCATCGAGCCATCGTTCAACTCCCTCAAGGCCAGGATATATGACTCGGACTGGAATTGGGCCCGTCAAGATGCACTCTCCATGTATTACGATATCATCTTCGGCCGACTGAAAGCCGTCGACCGTGAAATTGTGAGCCGGTGCATCCGTATCATGAACCGGTCGAATCCTCTCTTGCTTGACTTCATGCAATATCACATGGACACTTGTCCTACCGATCGAGGCGAGACATACAAATTAGCCAAGCAGCTTGGTGAGCAACTGATCGAGAATTGCAATGATGTAATCAATGAAGCTCCTGTCTTCAAAGATGTCGCTGTCCCTACTGGTCCTCAGACCTCAGTTGACGGTCGCGGAAGTCTCAATTACTCGGAAGTACCCCGCCCAAGCGCAAGAAAGCTTGAGCATTACGTTCGAGAGATGTCAGAAGGTGGTAAAATCTCAGAATACGGGAACCGAACGAAGGTGCAGAACGATCTCGCAAGGATCTACAAGCTAATCAAGCAACAACATAAGCTTTCCAAGACCTCACAATTACAGATTAAGTCGCTTTACGAGAATGTCATTCGGTCGCTCGCAATGAACGAAGGTCAAATTATGCCCGTCGAGAACGGCGCAAAGATTAACGGCGCGGCCAAAAAGCCAGGCAAGAATGGCACTCGGCCCACTGTAAATGGTATCTTGAAGCAAGGCAAAGTCGAGACTATTCCTTTCCTTCATCTCAAGCGAAAGGACGAACATGGTTGGGAATACAGCAAGAAGCTCACTGGACTCTATCTGGACGGCTTAGAGCGAGCTGCCCAGTCCGGCGTTACCTTCCAAGGCAAGAATGCCTTGATGACGGGTGCCGGAGCAGGCTCCATTGGAGCCGAAGTCCTGCAAGGTCTGATCAGCGGTGGTGCCAAGGTCATCGTCACTACAAGCAGGTTCTCGCGCCAAGTCACCGAATACTATCAATCAATGTATGCTCGATTCGGCTCACGCGGCTCGCAACTTGTTGTCGTCCCCTTCAATCAAGGAAGCAAGCAAGATGTTGAAGCCCTGATCGATTACATTTATGACACCAAGAAAGGGCTTGGATGGGATCTCGACTACGTCGTCCCTTTTGCCGCCATTCCAGAGAATGGCCGTGAGATCGACAGCATTGACTCGAAATCCGAGCTTGCCCATCGCATCATGTTGACAAATCTCCTCCGACTTCTTGGTTGCATCAAGCTCGAGAAGCAGGCAAGAGGTTTCGAAACGCGACCAGCGCAGGTTGTCTTACCTTTGTCACCCAATCATGGTACTTTCGGGAACGACGGTCTGTACTCTGAATCAAAACTGGCCCTTGAAACTTTGTTCAACCGATGGCATGCAGAAAGCTGGGGTAACTTCCTCACCATCTGCGGTGCAGTCATTGGCTGGACTCGTGGTACGGGTCTTATGTCTGGCAATAACATCGTGGCAGAAGGTGTTGAGAAGTACGGTGTTCGCACGTTCTCCCAGCAAGAGATGGCATTCAATTTGCTTGGCCTTATGGCGCCCACAATCGTCAACCTTTGCCAAAATGAGCCCGTCTTTGCAGATCTGAACGGTGGCTTACAGTTCATCCCAGACCTGAAAAATGTCATGACAAGGTTACGAAAGGAGATCATGGATACAAGCGAGGTCAGACAAGCAGTGACGAAGGAGACTGCCATCGAGAACAAGATCGTAAATGGTGAAAACAGCGAGGCTTTGTACAAGAAAGTTACCGTCGAGCCTCGAGCCAACATCAAGTATCAATTTCCGGAACTGCCAGACTGGAAGAAAGATATCGAGCCACTGAACGAGAATCTCAAAGGGATGGTCGACCTTGACAAAGTCGTCGTTATTACTGGCTTCTCTGAGGTTGGACCATGGGGTAACGCACGGACCCGGTGGGAGATGGAGGCTCATGGTAAATTCTCGCTTGAAGGCTGCGTTGAGATGGCATGGATGATGGGTCTCATCCGCAACCACAATGGTCCACTCAAGGGCAAATCTTACTCCGGCTGGGTCGACGCTAAGACTGGAGATCCTGTGGATGATAAAGACGTCAAAGCGAAATATGAGAAGCACGTTCTTGACCACTCTGGTATCCGCTTGATTGAGCCTGAGCTGTTCAATGGCTACAATCCTAACAAGAAGCAGCTGATGCAAGAAGTTGTCATCGAGGAGGACCTTGATCCCTTTGAAGCCTCGAGAGAACTAGCGGATGAATTCAAGCTTGAGCATGGTGAGAAGGTCGAAATCTTCGCCATCGAGTCCGGAGAATTTACCGTTCGCTTGAAGAAGGGTGCGACTCTTCTCATTCCCAAGGCTCTCAAATTCGATAGGCTCGTAGCGGGCCAAATACCCACCGGCTGGAACGCAAAGACTTATGGTATCCCTGACGACATCATTTCACAAGTTGATCCCGTCACCCTATACGTGCTCGTCTGCACCGCCGAAGCGTTGATCTCATCTGGTGTCACGGATCCCTACGAGTTCTACAAGTATGTCCATATATCAGAAGTCGGTAACTGTGTTGGCTCGGGTATCGGTGGCACTACTGCTCTGCGTGGGATGTACAAAGACCGTTTCTTGGACAGACCACTTCAGAAGGATATCCTGCAAGAATCCTTCATCAACACGATGAGCGCTTGGGTCAATATGTTGTTGATATCGTCAACTGGTCCTATTAAGACGCCTGTAGGTGCTTGTGCAACAGCTGTTGAATCTGTTGATATCGGATACGAGACCATTGTGGAAGGTAAGGCTAGGATCTGCCTCGTCGGTGGTTTCGATGACTTCCAGGAGGAAGGTTCATACGAATTCGCCAACATGAAGGCTACTAGCAATGCTGAGGATGAATTTGCTCACGGCAGAACGCCAAAGGAGATGTCAAGACCAACGACGACGACACGAAATGGCTTCATGGAATCACAAGGATGCGGTATGCAAGTACTCATGACTGCTCAGCTAGCTCTTGATATGGGTGTACCAATCTATGGTCTTCTTGGCTTGACTGCCACCGCAACGGACAAGATTGGCCGCTCAGTTCCAGCTCCCGGGCAAGGTGTGCTCACTACCGCTAGAGAGACACCTTCTAAATTCCCTTCACCTCTCCTTGACATCAAATACAGAAAGCGTCAGCTAGATTCAAGAAAACAGCAAATAAAGCAATGGCAAGAATCAGAGCTGATGTACCTGAACGAAGAGGTCGCTGCTATGAAATCACAAGGCGGTGACTTCAACGAAGCAGAGTACATGCAAGATCGGGCCAGCCATATTGACCGGGAAGCGAAGCGACAAGAGAAGGAAGCAATGTTCAGCCTGGGCAACAACTTCTGGAAGCAAGACTCTAGGATAGCTCCAATGAGGGGTGCTCTTGCTACCTGGGGTCTCACCATCGATGACGTTGGTGTGGCTTCTTTCCATGGCACATCCACAGTCGCCAACGACAAGAACGAGTCTGATGTGATCTGCCAACAGATGAAACATCTCGGTCGGAAGAAGGGCAATGCTTTACTCGGTATCTTCCAGAAATACCTCACAGGTCATCCCAAGGGTGCCGCGGGCGCCTGGATGATGAATGGCTGTCTTCAAGTCCTCAACAGCGGTCTTGTCCCAGGTAATCGCAATGCTGACAACGTGGATAAAGTGATGGAGCAATTCGACTACATAGTCTATCCCTCGCGCTCAATCCAAACCGACGGTATCAAAGCCTTCAGCGTCACTTCGTTCGGTTTCGGCCAAAAAGGTGCTCAAGTCATCGGCATCCACCCTAAATACCTCTTCGCTACTCTCGATCAAGCTCAGTACCAGACTTACAGACAGAAGAACATCGCAAGGCAGAAGAAGGCATACCGATATTTCCACAACGGCATGATCACCAATACCCTCTTCGTAGCCAAATCCCACTCTCCATATGATGACGCTCAACAGTCCAAAGTCTTCCTCGACCCCAACTCCCGCGTTAATTGGGACAAGAAGTCTTCGGAGCTCCGCTATCCCATCAACGGCGCACATAAGTCCACAAAAGCCACGCCAGAGGAGGAACAAACGAAACAGATGGTCGAGCATCTGTCGAAAGCTGCAGCCAGCGAAAATAGCAAAGTTGGTGTCGACGTCGAGAGCATCAATGCCATTAACATCGACAATGAGACTTTCATCGACAGGAATTTCACGCCGCAAGAGCAAGCCTATTGCCGCAAGGCTGCTGATCCGAGAGCGAGTTTTGCGGGGAGGTGGTCGGCTAAGGAGGCGGTTTTCAAGAGTTTGGGTGTGTCGGGTAAAGGCGCTGGAGCTGGTCTGCTTGATATTGAGGTCTCGAGTGATGGGGAGACTGGGGCTCCCGTTGTCATTGTAAGTCATTCCTTCCTCGAGGATCGAGGGTCAATACTAATATGTGCGATAGCTACACGGCGATGCTAAATCCGCAGCTGCGAGCGCGGGAGTGAAGAAAGTGGATGTCAGTCTCAGCCATAGCGAGACGCAGGCTATTGCTGTTGCGGTGTCGAAATTTTAGATCAGGCCGATTCTGGGAGTGAGGGTTCCTGGTGGTGGTGGTGGATGAGCAGGCGTATAATCCTATTTGGGCGGCTTATCATGCCTTTCTTTGTTGAGGTAGACTTTGCGTCGTGTGATGGCTTGCAAAAGCTTGTTATTGCCTATATCTCAATGGCATGGATAGGTGGTTTTGTAGATAGATCGGTAATTCAAAGGCAATTCGCTTTATTGGCACCGCTAGACTTGTCAAGCATCTGCCATACTTCCAAGCACTGACGGTAGTGGAAGTAGGCGACTGATTGTCTTCAATCTTCATACCATTCGCCAAGTAAAAAATGTGGTTGGGCATAGTGATCGTCAAGGTGGACAATGCCTTGTGTTGTTTCCTACCCATATCCTAAGAAAACTTGCCCCAAAACCGCAAAAATATTCCACCACAACCACCGCGCCCTCCCGCTCCCTTCAAACCCCAAATTCTCGTCTAACACACTCCTCTCCACTCTCCCCAAGCATCACGAATTCTTCCACCAGCCTGTTGCTGCTTAAGAAACAACTTTCACAATCCCATCCCTCCCCCCGTTGCGGGGTTTGGCCAAAGTCCGAACGCCGGGCACCCAACCTCCCCCACCCCCCTATCAGTCTTTGCGGATCCCCGCCAATTAGATAGCACTAATTAATAAGCATAAATCTCGGAGTTAAGCTGTGGAGCTCCGTCGACCCCAGGAATACCTCGATCGACCCCACCTTTGACGGAAGTAGGGGGGAGGGGGGCGATTACGGATGTGGTTAGTGTCTGGTGGTGGAGCAATAGGGGCGAAGGGGGGTGGGCTTGTTTGGGGGCGGGAGGATCGGGGTTGAGGGGGGAGTGGTGGGGAAATCTTTTCTGCAGGCTATCTGCACGGTGATCTGATGGGGGAAGGAGTGGGGCGGGGGAAGGGGGGGAAGAACGTACGGATGCGGCTAGTGGACTGCTCGATTGGGTCATTGCTTGTAGTTCTAGGTCCTTTCACGGTGGGTGTCTGACAACATTGTTTGAACTTGGGTTTTGGGGTTTGCTACGGTAAGCGGCTATGTCTGAGTCTAACGCAGACCTACCCTACCCTACAACTATGAAGGGGGCGGCAATGGAATTCCCCAAGACTTCAAAAGCTTCCGAAGCTTCGGAAACTGTGGAAAGTTCTCTCCCCCAATCCGATGCCAGAATTCCAAATCGACCCGAAAAGGCAGCTCCCAAACCCACCGTCCACACTAGCCGTAAGCGTACCCCCTTTTCCATCGAATGCGCAGACCATGTCTCTAAGTCGGCCGAGATATTCCAGGGTCGACCGAGCTTTTGCTATGAAAAGCTGTGCTTCGATGGGAGATCAGGGCGAATGATCGAGCTGGGTAAGGGGCTAGCCTTATATGGGTATTTTTCAAAGTTTGTGTTGAGGTAGGGAAAGTGCTGTGTATATGGGTATGGTACCACGTTCGTGGACACGCTGGAAATACGGTCATGGGGCCTTTCCACGTCTTGATGAACTGCTAACTCTAGTTGAGGGATGAGTATGCTTCTGTGGAAGATTGGGCGATGCCACTGATTCTTGATTCCATTGAATTTGTCTTTATCCGCGCTTCTGCCTTCGTACGGCGGCATTGATGACGAGCCTCATCATATTGACATCTGCATAGTCCTCGAAAGCACTTTCCGCCAGCCCCTAAATCGTGTCCGTTTCAAACGTTCGCTGGGCAGGGTATCTCATGTCCTAAAATTGCTGGTGCTGAGTTCGAACATCGAATATCTCGTGTAATGACCAGGGCGAAGCTTGCGTATTCTTCGTGAAAGAGGAAGCTAGATGCTGCTGATTAACGATGTTCGGCCAATCATCCATCTTGATTGGCTTTGAATTCTGCAATGCATGATCTTGTTTACTAGGCTCTAAGCAGCATGGCGCTGGCCCCCACGATCTCTTGATACACCACGACAGAGCATCGTGATGCTCGCTCGCGGTGCTCAGCTCGGCCCTTGAGATGCTTTGCGGTGCCTCTTTTATCCGAAGATGGCGGGGCTTGGATCTTTGTGCTTGCGATTGGGGATGAACTGATAGGGAGGGGGCTGTCGGGTAAGTGGATGGATATCTGGCGATAGTATGTCTCCGGATGCAAATTCGAGGAGGAGACGGTCATCCCTCTACGGTCAGGCTATTTGGTTTGTGATTGCTCGGGCGATGTCTCTCGCAAAGCCGTGGTATTCATCGCATTATGTGTAGTCAAGGGACTCGACTAGCAGGTGGGATGTTGCCCTTTCAGCTCGCAGATGGGTCAATCACGGAAAAGTACATTCGATGGTCGAGATAGCTTATTTGGCTTTGATTGCTAGTATCTACTCTTGACATATCGATCTACTGGGACAGTACGCTGCAGATGAGATCTACAGACTGGAGGACTCACATGCCCTCCGTGTGTATTCTGTGGGAGCTACAACCAAGAATGTGCCGATGAAGGTCATGACAATCCAAAAGAGTGATGGGAGCAGCAAAACAGGTTTCACACCGGTAAATACGGTAGCATTTGCCTCTCGAGTCGCAGAGATAAGACGGCATCTCGGACGAATCAGCCGGTGCCGAAGCAGAGCTCACCGTTCATCCGGTGTTGCATTATCAGGACGCATCCCTGACAGTGAATTTCCACGCCATACACTCTCTGAGCGAGAATCTCTCAATTCCGAGCAGGACAAAGGCTACGGACAACATGAGAGATAGACAAACGAACATCAAAACTCCTCGTATGACCATTGATCGCTAGAATTCCAACGAAGAGATACCCTCAGGTGATCCTCGAGCCTCGAGAGTCATCATCACAAGCCGGCTCGACCAATCACTAGGTAAGGCGAGAGAATTCACTGACAACGTGCTCCGCCCAGGTGGCTTTAGCGTCGTAGCCTGCTAATCTCGCATAGCTCAACACTTCACATCACCTCATCTGCACCTCTTCCATTTCTTCGCTTCCTCCACCTTGCACCACCAACCTCCCTTCTCCGATATCATCATCTCTTCTGCTCTACAGTCACATCTACATCGCAAATACACAACATTCCATCAGTTCAGCCTTGAACTCACTATCAACCACAATGGCAGATTTTCAATCGCCCGAAAAGCCCAAGTCCGGCATGGACAGTCTGACTACACAAGAGAAACACTGTTTTGACCTCGCAATGAATCACTGTTTGAAGGAGCCCAACAATCTCAAGGTAAGTCTCGCCTTCCCCTTCCCCCTGAACGTCCCACCGTCGTCGCCTACTCACCTTTGCCTGTCCCACTGACACCGAAACTTCCCAGATTGACGTCAAGAAACTAGCCAAACTCGCCGGGTTCACCAACAAGAAATCCGCCTCCAATATTTGGGGCTCTATTAAGAAAAAGGTGTTCAGCAAGCCCGCCAATCCCACTACCCCCATCACCACGTCTTCCGCACCAGCCGTCGACAAACCTGCATCTAAGAAGCGCGACCGCACATCCAATGATGCTGCAGAAACCCCCACCAAACGCGCCAAAGTGGAGGTGATGCCCGTCCCCCCCGCGCTGATGCTGGGATCTACGCACTCGGAAGAGGAGACGAATGAGATTCTGAAGAAGGAAGCCGCGACCGAAAATGGAGAATTCATGGGCTTTGGCGATCGGTTCGTGCCTGGCGATAGCCTTGGCGATGGAGAGTACGAGGGTGAGTTTGTCTTTTCTCATAAAAACTAGTGTTTGAGAGGGGAGGCTGATGTAGATGGTAGCTGCTTGAGGGGCTTTTGCATGGAAGGAATTGTGGATAGCAGGATGGTTGGCTGTGGTTTTGTTTCTTTGGCGGGTGTGCTTTGTGGTTGGTGGGTTGGTGAGATGACAGTAGTTACGTGGCACTTTGTGAAGAAAGGGATGGATGGATGGTCTGCGTGTTTGTAAGTGGTTGTAGCTGTATGTAGCTATGATAATGAGATGGCTTGATCTTGCTTTGAGATATACGAATCACGTTTCTCTTGTTCTTGTGCGATTGCTTCTTGCCTGTTGCAGATGTTGCGATAGGTTAGTTTCTTTCTTTTATATAAAATTAGTGAATTAGTTTGAATAATCTATCTTATGCCTTACTTTACCGCCGTCTAATATATTGATTATTGACCTTGCCCATGGCTTGCAGCCTTGATTATCATATGGATTGTGGCTGTTGCATATTAAGTACTACGGAAAGAAGGTCCTTTCTATTGCGATACTGTAGAGTCCGACTTCCCCTTCGATACTCACCGGCTTCTTCTACCACAACTACTATACGAGTAATAGTGCCTATGTCTCTAGCACAAGAGCGTCTATACGCAACGACCTTTTGATAATCTCGTGACGATAATGCAAGTCTTCAAGAAGAACGGCTACTTTCTACTAAGCCTTTCGCACCCCTTGTTTTATAGCAAATAGACAAGGCTATCGATAGAAGCTTTTCCATAAACCCTTTGCAGCGAATTCCGTAGGCTAGGCGGGCGAAGAAAGATGTGGCTTTAGAAAGACTTCGATTCCTGCTTCAGACCCTTTAGCACTGGCGTCGCCGTCTATCTTGAGTATCAATGCCTGTGTCTCCAGCATTAGAGCTTTCATATGCAATATCCCCTTCACGATCTTGTAACGATAATGCCAGCCTTCAAATAGGACGGCTACGTCCCAATGAGCCTTTTGCACCTGTTGCTTTATAGCAGATGGACAGGGTTATCTGTAGAAGCTTTGCAGGAATCCTTTGCATTAAGCTCTATGGGCAAGGCGGGTATTTACTTCTGTTGCATTCTGAGAGGCAGGCAAGGCTGTCTATAGAAGCTTCCGCAGGAGCCTTCTGCAATAGACCTCCTAGGCAAGGCGGACGATTGCTTCTACTGACTTCTGGGAGATGGACAGGGCTGTACGTAGAAGCTTTGTAAGGAGGCTTTTGCAGAAGGCTCCATGGGCGAGGCGGGCGACGAAAGAGGTGGCTTGGGAGAGAGCCTAGTGCTATTCTGAGGTGGGGAAGTTTTGGACAGTCCATGGGAGACGGGGCTCTGTGCCATTGAGGGACGCGTGAAGCAGGTTTTTGGTTTCGAGACCTTGATTATTGTCTTGAGAGGAGGAGGAAGAAGAGGGTTTTGGCTTGGAGAACAGGCGGTGTGGTGTTCCAGGGCGAGACATTTGGACAGAGGGACTCGGAAGTAGGAGAAGCTGGGAAGAAAAGGGTTCTGGGCCGTTAAGAACACGTGCAGTAGGTCTTTGAATCGGTGATATTGGGTATGCCATCGTATGGCGTCGTGACTATTTACTCAAGCCCAAGCCCACAGGCACTGAAAGCACTTACAGAAGGCTTCCCAGCAAGACAGTTTGGTCTCGAAGGGGTTTTAAAATGCCCTGTAAGAATGTAGATACCACTTCCGCCAGAGTATTGGATAGCCTTGAGGTTTGGGGGAAGTAGGTGTTCGTGGAATTGGAGAAGTCCAAGCTGTTGTAGGCGTCCATGTGGTTGCAGAATCTCTGTCAACTGAACAAGCAGACTGTCAAGGGCCTGCAATATGAAAATATTGGTAATTGGAGCGATGAGCTGTCGACGTCGTCATGAGCCTTGAGCTGACTCTACCCGGCTTTGGGGCGCGTACCACAGGCCGCCGGCGAGTCAACACAAGACGCACTTTCAGTCACGTCTCTGTAGGTTGAAAACCAGACTGATTTCGGGCTCTGGCTCATGGGAGGGTGACTTTTTCTTCCTTGCTTTTCTGCACCGAGCTCTAGTAATCTGGGCTAGCTTGACGAGTATCTACGGACTCCGTCAACATCACCAAGACCACTAGATATTACCATATAGTGGCTCCTCAAAGGAAGAAAACTCACGGGGTACTGCTTGTCATACGATGAACACAAGAGATAGCTAACGAGGAGGACGAAATGAGCCAACCTGCCTAGAGCAACGTGAAGAGCCACAAGACAAGCTTGACCGTCAGTGGTACTGAAGACAAACGGAAAGCAAAGAGATGGAAAATACTACATGAGCGCAGCCCTAAAGGATTGAGTATGCTGAGCAGGAAGTCTCGGTCCCAAATCCTCCAGGAAATCATACGCTGATTTCTTCATATATCCTGAATATTGACGTCGGTTGTCCCGCAAGTGACCCCAAATTTGTATCTTGACTCTGCCCTTACTCCTTCACCAGCCTACCTTGGAGGATGTCCAGAACAAAACAAGTTGCAAAATATGCTGAAAGACAGAGCATCAGGTTTGCCCGTCGGCACCCTACACTGTAACAGGCGGAGTGACAAGCCGATTGCCAAGAACCTTTGATGGTTCGTACCCGCAGCCCTTCACATGTCCTCCGTACGCAAGTCCGTCATCGCGCATCTGTATCCCTACAGTCAGCCCCTCGGAATTGCCACTGGTCCTACCTCGGAGGATGTTCAGAATGAGCCGAACATCGGGGTTTGCTGAAAAGCGGAGCTCCCAGCCGCTGGTCAACATTGTGCATACAACAGGCGGAGCAACAAGTGGCTTAGACTGTGTTATCAATGGTACATAGGAATCTCTCACATATGTCTCGAACGCCTTTGTCCGCCGCCATGCAAAATGATTCTCTTCAGTCTCTATCTCAGCACTGCCGCTCTTTCAACCCGGAAGATCTCTAAAATGAACCTGACGCCGAAACAATCCTCATGGAGCCCAATATTTGATAGTCGGTGCCTCACATGGAACAAATGGGCTTACTACTCGCTACTCAACATATAACGGGCCGTTCAACAAGCCGACTGCTCAGTGCTATCGATTGTACATAGCCGCAGCCTTTCAAAGATGTCTTCAGATACGTACAGGCGTAGTCTAGCAAACGAGACCCTACAGTCCCTACCTAAGCACTACGGCTGCTCCAGCTCGGAGAATGTCCAGGAGGGTCGAAATTCTAGGTGCACGGAAAGACGGAGTCTAAATTTGACCATCGGCACCTTGCATTCAACATTCGGAGCAACAAGAAGTTTGCTGAATGCTATTGCTGGCATACAACCGCGGTAAACATCGGTGAGAGTCCCGGCAGTAATACGATATACGAGCGGCAGTCGAGTGGCAGAGCAGAAAAGTGATTTAAAGCAGCAGGTAATGCAGGGTGGAGACGCGCAATATCGCGGCACAACATGATTGTGGAATCGATCAGCTCCTGAATAATCCCTCGAGAAAGCCTCGGTCCTCGCGTCGCAGGATGCAAGAGCATGGCAAAGGACCACGGTACAGGCAGACTGCCAATCGAGACACGGTGGGCAGCTGTTTGCTGCGGCAACCACTGGCCCGCTTCTAATAATCGGAAGAGCGAGGAGGCCTGCTTTGAGTGTTTGCAAAAGACTAGAAAAATCGAGAATACCAGTTGCTCAGAGATTTATCTCACAACTGGCAAATATCTTTGATCTGTCGAAAACCTTCCATACCAAGTTTCCGAACTCGACAACCATTCGAAATGGAGAGTGGAGATGTTGCAGCACATCTAGAATCCAAAAATGGCACCCCAATCAAGGGGCTGAACATTGCATGCGTGGTATTGACCGGTATTGTCCTGATCCTACGCTGTTGGTCGCGCGCTACAAGCCCGAAGACAAAGTTTGGTGCGGATGACTGGACGGCTCTTGCGAGTTGGGTAGGTACACCTACGGTTATCGAATTGCAGAAAGAGCTGACGTCTCATGTCATATTATAGCCTATTGTTGCGGCTTTCAATCTGCTCACTGTAAAATACACAACTATAGGCTTTGGGCTTCATGTGGTCGAAGTCCCGCCAGAAGACCTTGTCAAGGGTCTCAAGATTTCATACGCGAGTTATCATCTATACGATTTTGGCATGACATTAATCCGAGTTTCTGCGATTCCGTTCTACATCCGAATCTTCGATCCCCGGAATTCAAGATATCGCTATTTTATCTGGGCTACTTTGGGATTCAATCTGGCCTGGCTACTTTCCTTTGAAATCGTGACCACAGTCCCCTGCCTACCAATTCACTCCTTCTGGGATCTGGATCGAGTAAAGCCATCTTCATCGCCGCCTAAGTGCTTGTCGATAATTACGGTTCATATCTGGTATGGTATCACCAGTGTATTGCTGGATTTGATGGTCTTGGTCCTGCCTGTGCACCGCCTTGTAGCATTGCAAATTAGCCTACTCAAGAAGATTCGCGTCATCTTCATATTCATCATGGGCTATTGGTATGTTGCATCATTGACTTCCCTAGTAATACAATAGAAATCATTGCCTACTGATGATATCTCAGCGTCATCATTTTCACAATCGGTAGGCTTGTATCTATTATTCGAGCTGGCAAACAGCTCAACACAGATTTTACATGTTTGTCACAACCTCACCTAGCAAAGTGTATGCAAGATACACGACTGATATTCTCAGGGGCATTGGTCACGCCACTTTACTGGTTTACGTGCGAGATCTCAATGGCAAGCGTGTGCATATCGCTACCGATGATACCCCAGCTTGTTCAACGCGCCACACAACAAGGATTTCTGGCTCTGTTCGACGCTAGAAAATACCCTGATACCTCTCTGGCTTCGCGCCCGATCAAGAACGCTAGCGCCGAAGATGGGTTTGCTCGTCTGAATGATAGAGAGGTGAGGACTACAGAGCAGATACTTCTAGGAAACATGGAACCTTATGAGCATGCCATTAGCATTTACGTAGCAGATAACGAGCCTGAACCAAATATGGCCGACTAAAGTACGATTGTGGCAGACAGATGGCCCGCCCTCCGGAAAGAACTATGGTCAAAGGAATGAAAGCTATTCGATGCCACACAAGATCACCTTGTTGTGTCACTCTCGATTGATATACGTCAATGTTAAATCATGTGGATGCCATCGTCTTCCTAATATAAGTCTATCACAGAAGTCGAGTGCTGCCGAAGTTTTGAGCCAGAATCGGCCGTCAGAATTAGCAGGAAGCAGAAAAAGCATTCACAATTAACATCGGTCCATTTGCAACTCGCGTTTGAACATGCCACCAACATTGAGCACACCTTTACCGGGCCCCTTCAAGAGCAGACATCGTGTCGCTTTCGCAAAGCAAGACCTCCAAGTTCGACGGTACAAGAAGCAAGTCAAACACAGAAATAAATGCACCTCTTGAACGTACGCTACATAAATGGTGAACCTGCTGATGCGATATCGCAGAGTACTTTCAGAAGCCACCCCTCGAAGCACTGGTCAAAATATGCCTCCATGCCCTTCGCTCACGATCAAGAAGCACCGACCAATTCAATAGTCGCCTCGCAAATAATCTATAGAAGGTGGACACAGCCCAAAAGCATGAATCCTCCTGTTCCCATGGTCGACTCGATGACCCTCTGCTATCTCAATGTCACGCACCCTCCTGACGGGCATGCAGCCCAGCATAGACCCCACGAGATGCACGCTCCTTACCGTTGCTTTCAACTACAGGATAACATATGGCACATACAATGAAAATTAGAGATCTACCTTCCCGCAAGCACAAACCTCGTCGACTGAACATTGCCGAAGCTACAAAGTTAAACGCAAAGAGGAAGAAGAGGAAGAAGAAGAAGGAGGAGAAGAAGAAGAAGAAGAAGAAGAAGGAGAGGATCCGCATAAAACTCGAGTGTAAAGTCCAGACGCTACGAAGAAGATCGCCCCCTCGTAGGGCACATATGAAGAGCGAGTTCAGACGGGAAGTGAGTCGAAGACCTCAGAGACTGGAGAGCTAGGCTCGTTGAAAGTCTTGACACGCTTTGGATTGTGGAAAACAAGGATGATTTTGATGGAGTCTTTAATGGTGCGGAAGAAAGTGAGTCGCAGCTCGGGCGGCTGGTTCGACATATTCAGGACATTGAAAACGGTTTAGATGCATACATGAGCGAGATAAATTATCGAGTGTACACAAGTCTCGTTCTTGAACCCCGAAGGGATAATTGGATTACGTTCCAACCTCGTTTAATTTACACTCGGCTCCCGCGAGCGTATATTGTTGATTTTCCACCGTCTGCCAACCACACCCACTCAGCCTCAATCCAGCAGTCCAATCTTCCCCCTTTAGAAACCTTGGATATTCCCCCCCCATGCAATGACCGCCACTCGTACCTTGCTATCCAATTCAGAGCCCAGCCCCGAGCTCACCTTCTTGCTCACACATTGAAAGGGTCACCACACGTATCCAACAAGCCTGCCAGTCCAGCTTAGGAGATGGAGGTGCATTGCCCATCAACCCGCCCCTGAGGCCTACCCTGGTCTTAACTCTAGCATTTCTTTAAGTAGTAACCTCAAGTAAAGAAAGGGTGATGGTACCATTTTGATATGTAGCGTGCTTGAACATGTGAACTTCTCTATCCGCGACGGCGCTCGATTCCAAGATGAGGTGTGGGGAGAGGAGGAAGTGATGACGCACGAGTAATGAGTCTGTAAAGCCGTATCGTGCATCTGCAAGTGATACTTACATTCCCAAAAACAGACACGAGAGGAAGTCCTAGTTCGTTAAGCCGTCACAGGCGTTGAAGCACCAATTACCCTCCTTTGTGAGGTCTTCCACATTGAAGTTTCTATGTCTCAAGTTGTCTCCATAGTCGGGAGTATCCCTTGCCAGGAAACATGGCAAATGTGGACTTCGTTTCCACCTTTTATCTGCAGGCTCAAATCCTAGAGCTGCGGTATCCTCAAACGCGGATAGAGGGTGAGGCTGGAGGCAAACCATTTCTTTAACCCATCAATGACTGCGTTCCAGATCAAGAGAAACTTTGGAGTCGTAGCGGTATGGAAGGCGTTTGGAAAAGGTCTTCTTCTGTCCAGTCTGTTGCAACGACATAATTATACTGGTCTATTGCCCGATCCATATGACCATCTATGTAAATTGAGTACGTAGTGTTATTCCCCTGAGGTAGCCGACGAGGGTATACCCCCATTGATACCATGTCCTCTATTGCAAGGCTATGATGAAGAAGCTCATGGTCCAGTTCTCTTTTAACTCGTGAAAAATAAAATCTCGCAATTTTATCCTCCTCATCTAGCCGATCAATGTATGCTTCCCTTGATGTCGTCTTTATTGAAATGATATCTTCAAGAAAATGGATTTTCTGTTTCATCTCGATTTTTGCGAAATATGATCGAGCAATGTCGTGATCTGAAGCTAGCCGACGGTGGTAACGTTCCTTCAATATCGTCTTCACTGTAATGACATGTTTCAACAAGTCAAATGCTCTAACAGACTGTCCATCTTCTTTATATACTAAAGCAAGCTGGTGCTGTGATATGAGTCGCCCAGAGTCATCTTCGTGTTGGACCGCGACCATGTGTTCAAGAAGCCGAATTGCCGCCTTCATCTGTCCATCTCGCGCATACACCATTGCAAGCTCGTGCTGCAGCATCAACAGGTACGGCTCATCCTTTGGCAAATTTATTTTCTGCATTACACGTAAATGGAATAGAATCTCGATTGCCGCAGCAATCTGCCCGTTTTTTATGTAACGTTCTGCTTGTTCAAGTCGCAAGTGAGATCGTTTGGGAAGCAACACATCTTGCCGGAAGTACGATTCATTCAGCATATTGGCGGCTTCTTCGAACCGACAATTTAACAGCAGATAGTTGCCGACCGCCAAAGATATCTCATCCAAAATGCGAGCGTCCGAAGGTTTGGTATTTCCAACGGAATTGTCCCAGGGGTCAATCTCCAGAGATTTGGTGCCTTCGAGGAAATGCAAAGCTTGAGGAATATACTCTCTCCAAAAAGCGTCATCATTGTAATCGTAACGAGGGAATGTGTCGTCAATGCTGTCATTGTATCTTGGGATAAGATCCAAGAGGAGCCGGGCCACCAGTATCTTGCCATTTTTAGTAACACCCTTCTGATTCACCCATACCTTATTTGCTAGGTGAACAATTCGGTGCATGTCGTAAGTCTCGTTGTCATTCGGTTGAGTCATAAAACCGCATGCACGGAGCAAACCTATGGCGCGAGTCATTTGCGCCTCGGGTCTCGGAGCTGGCTGCATATGCTGAGGTATCGCTTTAGAAGCCGATAGCATGAATCGAGGTATCCGTTTGTGATCAAGACATGACATGATCGTTAATATCCTTTCTGCAATACAATCAGTCTTCATAATGCGATTAAATGAGTCATCAAAGATGCTGGCAACGGCATTCTGCGAATCTTTGTAGCGTGTTTCGTCATGGAATTCGTAGCTCAAAAGGCTGACTGCATCCTGCTCGGAAGTCTGAAAGAGATGTAAGTATCCAGCAATGGTGATCTGCATCGTATTGATATATGCTGCTGCTTGTGCAATCGCCAGAGGTAAAAATGTGAGCTCCTCCAGGAGTTCAGATACAATTCTTTGATCCTGTAGCGATTCTTTCTGCACCAAAGATTGTCTCAAGAACGTTTCTGCTTCAACAGGGCCCATCTCGTGTATTTCGACGATATCACTGCCGGCCAAATCAACCGCCATTCCCCTATTACGAGTAGTGAACAGAGTGAGCCCATTCTCACTTTTAGGTAGGTAGTCTATCACACCATTAGACTCGCCTTTTTTGCCAAATACAATGTCTCCATCGTCTGCGTTGTCGACAATTAGAAGCCATTTACAAGCTGAGGCGGTGCTGAGGTGATTTTGAAAGAGCTTCTTGGAATATCCCAGCAATGGCAGAAAAGTTGGAAATCGTCTTATCGAGCACCGAGTCGTAATATCTTCATAGGCTTGCTCAAAACTCTCGCGGCTCACGGCTGGCACCCAGAAAATCGAGTAGTCAGGCCGACTCTCTGTGACTCTATACGCAAACTCGAGCGCCACTTGCGATTTCCCCACTCCGCCAAGCCCGAATAAAGCGAGTTTTTGGTAGCCGCCGTTGTTGAAGAGCCTTCCTTCCAGCTCTTTCAGCTTTTCAGTGCGACCAACAAAGCGCCGATTCCGCAACGGGAGGGCATAAATCATGTCTTTAGAGCAAGCTACGACCCGTCAGCGACCTCCAAACGCCAGTTCAAGTAAGCTCAAGAAGACTAACGACTTGCTGCTTTCTGTGTCGCTGTCCTTGTTGCTTTTTGTGGAATGTCCGTGACTGGTTTGACTGGAGACTCTGCACTGAAGGTCCCGCTCTTAAGGAACTTCTTCAATACACCAGCGATCGACCGATAGCTTTCGTCTGATCGATGCTTACTTCGAGCCATTTGCATGTGATTTGCATCTATACTCTCTACCGTCTCGATCTGACTAGGTAAACCAAGCTTGGACGAGAAATCGTCTACAACCTAAATATGAAAAGGCAAATTAGCAGGACTTGCAATAGAGATGTACCAAAGCAGAGCAGCGCACCTTTCCTTGGAGCCCTTTGACCCCAGAGTATCCTCGCCCCTCTTGAAAAGAATGAATATGGATGCTATGTTTGTGGACATCGTCAACGAAGGGCTTATGAACATTGTCCAGCACTTCATCGTTCACTTGCAGGGTCCTTAAAAGTTTTCCATTTGAGTCGTGCGTGGCCACTCGAGCTATGTTCAAAACAGACTCTCCCCATTTTGCCCAATTGCTACCTCTGTGTGGTGTTCCGAGGAAGACGATGAATTTTGTTCGCCGCCGGCAATGTTTGGATTTGTGTACTGCCTATAAATTGAATCAGTCTATTATTCTACAAGTTCGATGACGAAGCCTCTGATCTCACGTCTTTGACAAGAATGCCGCCAAGGCTGTGGGCTACAAATATGATAGGGTCCTGTTTGGCGTTAATCAGTCTGGAGACTCTGGTATTCGAGACGGACGGGCTCGCCTCATTATCGACTTCACGCTCCAATTGAATCGCAAGGTTACTGCCATGTACAGACACGCTATTCGCGTTGTTTGCCAGGAACAGCTCAACGACATCGGCGTTGTATCCGAACGTCCAGACTCTTGCCTGCGGAATGTCTTCCGCGAGGAAGTCTCTGGGCCAGAAAACTCGCTTCTCTTGCCCATTGCTGAAAAGGGAAGATATGGATCTGAACAGTCTTATATTTTGGAGATAGCTGAACTTGCTCTTGATGGTACTCGGTAGACTACTCGTCCATGTCTCAAGCGGGTGTCCCCTCAAGCCATGCACGAAGATAATGCTGCACTGGAATCAGCACGGAGTTGACTGAGACCGCAACATTTCATTACTTGACTTTCTTGTCTACTTGAGAGTTACTGGCATTCCCCCAATTCAAAAGCTCGGTGAAGCCAGTCCGATTGACACTTGGCAATTCGCTCTGCAAGAATCCGGCCTGGCAGATTGCAGGGTGTATGAAGCTCAGCATGCATACAAGAAGGATGAAGTTGGAGCGCATCTTGTAATCTCGCTTTCAATTGCAGACATTCTCTGTCTCCTCAGCATCGGGAGTCTTGCAATTATTAGAGGAATCGCATCTTCAAGGTGTGGAGCAAGAGGGAAGGGGGCCATATCTTGCGCGCTAGAACGAGCTCACCAATTGGCCAGATCCTGGTCTATAAAAAAGAAAAGCTATCAACCGAAACAACGTGGGCAAACGAAACTACTGGGATGCTAGATCTTGAGACTTGCGATCTACTACGTTCCCCCTGCAGCACAAGTGGGCGTTCCACTATCCAGTTGATGTTACAGCCCCCACCCCATTTCGCTGATAGCCCAGCCACAACGACCTTAGCCTTCTCAGCCTTCTCCCATAATGGATACCGCAATGCAGATTTTCTGAAACGAAACGGACCCCAAGTTAGCAAGACCGACACCTCGTCCATCTAGCCTGCCTTGGGTGGGTTTCAGCCTCGTCCGCAATGTCAATCGCACCTATGCTGGGGGAGAATTCCGGTCATCCTTGGCAGCTTGTCCTCCCTTGAAGCTCTTGAATAGCTCGGATTCTATTCAAAGACTAGCAACAGTACATAATGTCTCATGCTTCATTGGCTGTATCATTCTGGCGTGAAGCCGCTATCCAAGCCGCGCACATCTGCGATAAAGGCTCAGCTTCCTCCTTCAATGGCCAGGATGCTCGATCACTATTGACTCACACATCCTCTCCAGTCTCAATATAGTGTCATAGATTTTGTTCGGAGAGAATTGCTGAAGCATGGTTCTCTCTTTGGACTCCGATGAGGGATTGACCGATGCCACCTATGAAGACCTGGAAAACCACATTTCGCGGGAAATCCTCGAGAAACTCAGGTCCTTGATGCAACAACAGCCCCCACAACAAATATCATGGCCTGTCCAAATATTCAATAACGGCCAATTCATACGACTGACCGACAAAGCCCTCGTCATCCACGAAGACAAAGTCTACAAAATCTCCTTCACCCCAAACTCCCCCGATCCAAACTGGGAAGGATATCTAACCTACAACGAAATATCCCGCCTCCTCACCTGTCTCCATTCGCTCGCCAAACCACCCACCCGCTACGCCACCGTAACCGAAGGGATAGCATACCAGCAGCTCTACCCCACCAGACAGCACTGCCCCACCTACGCATCCGGCAAGTACCAAGAAGAGGCCAGCAAGCCCTCCATGGTATGCGGGATAATCCTCCCAATCCGCTTCCTAGAAGTCGACCACCAACGACCCAAAAGCTCCGGGAAAAACGAAGCCATTATGAAAGTCCTGCGTGTTCTGGGCCTGACGCTCGGCCGGCCCCATGGAGCGAAGTGCATGCAACTCCACGACTGCGTAGCCCAAGCCCTGCGACTCCCCGAGGGCAAAGGCATCCAGATCTCGACTTTCCTGAAACGGTATTTATGGAAGGAAAATGTGAGGGATGCGGGTGAGCCGCTGCCGGGGGTGATAGTACCCTTTGTGCCGGTCCTTGCGAAGGATGAGCGGCCGAGTCCGCTATGGGGGTCAACGACCCAAGATCGCTATACGCTGAGTGTGAAGGGGGAGATCTTTTATAGTGTTGTTCGAGCGTTGGCGCCGCCGGGGTATCCGCTGGAGGCGGTTGCGGTTCATTCTTTGGCGAATTTGAGGCCGGCTTGTGGGCCGTGCAATAAGCTGAGGGGGAAGACGAGCTTGAAGTTTCCTTAGACGGTGAATTTGGTTGACGGAGGTGGGATAGGTCGTGGTTTACGAGATGAGTAACGGCAGAATTCACGCAGAAGAGAGTCGCTTATATGGACTTTGGAAAACGGTCAGTAAGAGGTCAGTTACTGACCAGCCGTTGAGTCAACGGTGACCGAATGGAGTATGGACTTTTTCGTCTCGAGAGCCTAAGCTTTCTATTAAAGGAGAACGGAGCTTTCCTTCGAGCCTTAGAATTATGCAATATTCCACGCCTGCAGAGAGGAATTGGGTTCATACTGTCGGCAATGTGTCAGTATATTCATCAAGACCAGCAGTTGCTTGCTGGCTTGAGTCTACTTTCGTATCTGAATAGTTCACGGTGAGTGCTGCTTGGAACAGCAACATAAGGAGACCCTTGAGCTGCTCGAGCGAGTCAAGAACAGGCTCACCGGTCTCAATGCTACTTACATTCTTTGTAATGTTTGGCTGCCAGCGGGGAGACAAGCAGCGCTTAGCTTGGTAGCAGAATAATTTAGCAAAGCCACGTCTTGCTTCCAATTATGTATTATGCAAATTACCTGCGTCAACAATCGAAGGCTTGGACAAAATGTCCGATCGAAAATGCCGGATAGGAGCCGCTCCGTTTTGAAGGAAGAGATCTTCTTGATGAACTTTACTGAATCTGGTTCGTCGTGACTTGGTGGTCGTCGGTGGTGTGAGCGAGAGCATCGCGCATCCAGGTACAATGGGGCTAGCGTGAGAAGGCACCCTGCATCCACTTTTCGGTGTATTGACTCAAGATTTCTCATCATTGGGCTCAAGTTGCCCGTAATAGGGAATGTGATTTGTGGTCGGGTTCTCCATACTATGATGAATGCCGCGGAATACTCCGTGATACGCAACCTACAGCCCATCTTCAACAGAGTTTAAAAAATAGCCCCGAGCAGAGTCTCGCCATACGCACACTATATGCAGATTATATAACTTGATTTTTAAAAGAATGCTGGTCTCACCGAGTGGCTCAAAGAAGCAACGCGTGGTGTCATCCACCTGCCTGCCATACTGGGCTTAGCTCAAGCCCGAAGTCGCCAACCAGAGGGGTGCTGAAACCACAAGAGTTGTTACAATAGTAAAAGAAGGAGCCCTGACGGATACTTGCAGCCTTGCAGAAGCGCAATCCACAGACAGGGGGCGCAGAGTGGGCCATAGACGGAAGCAACGTATCGTGTGCAACGAACGGCGACATCGTAGATGTAGTGTATTTGCAACATCAACACCCAGCATGGACCGTTCCAGTGGCTTGCTTAGTATTGAGACCACAACCGACATGATCCAAGCTTGACCTATCATGCAGCTCATACACGTTCCCAGCATTCCTCGTGCTCATTGAATGAGCAGTGGAGAAGGCGGAGCAGAAATGTCTTCAGCGAAGGCGTCCCTTTGTACAGTTTGCCAGAAGGCAAAGACCAAAAAAGTACTGAGAACATTGAGCACACAACTGGTCGTGATCTAAACCACTCTGTGTTTCATGATCGAGATTCGTCAGGGCTACCCAAAGCTCACAGCTGGGTCGCTTGACTTGTTTGTATCTCATGGCGTCGTGATGCAAACGCAAGTCGAGTCTGTGGATAAGCTAAGGCTGTAAGAGTTTCTATCAAAGCTCAAGTCATTGACAACCAATGATAAAATAACACCCACCTCCAATGACTTGGTCAAAAGGCCAGAAATGGAAGAGACGATAGGCTATTCAAGAATTGTAAAAAACCAACCTGAACCACCTCACTCACCTCTCCAACGCCAGAAACGCAGACTCACCAAACTGACAAAAGCAGTCAAATTACAAAAAGCTGCACTGCTGCAACCACCGCACCACAAAGAACCAACACAAGAAAAGCTATACCAAATACTAATCTCATTCATCCAAAGCACTAGCAGATAATTTACATTCTCCCTCTCCCTCTCGCTCTCTCGCTCTCATAGCTCATAGCTCATAACAACCTTAGCAGTATGTCCAAGCCAGAAACGACCGAAGCCGAATTGTCCAAGCTATTAATAGCATCCAAATCTTTAAGCCACTCCGTAAGCCAATAAATATGAGTAAGAGCAAGTGACATATGCAGACATGTGCAGGCGTAAGTAGCGTCATCCAAGCCAGTATCCGTCGGTAAAATCACAGGTAAGAAGAAGAAAATAAAATCCCCATCTAGTCGCCTCTCACCAAACACCCATCCTCTAGATCCCACGTCCAGTACTCCCCTCTCCTCCAGTGAAATCAAGGCGTGAGAAGTCCAAGCAAGCATCATCGTCATCCTCGTACCTTTCGACATCAAGGCGACGAGGTAGGTGTGTGAGCAAAAAAAGTCAAGCAACAGCAACATGCCGCCGCCACTCCTCCACCCGTCCACCACCCTGCTGACCACGATGAATCCCCGCCAACATACTCGCCCGTCTCCTCGCCTCCCGTCCCTCAACTTCAGCAGCATCTTGTTCTGGATCCAAGAAATCCATGACTGTGGGGACATCACCCATCCCCTGCCCCTGGCCCAAGCCCCGCCCACGCGCATAC
Source organism: Bacidia gigantensis (assembly GCF_019456465.1). Taxonomy (NCBI): domain Eukaryota; kingdom Fungi; phylum Ascomycota; class Lecanoromycetes; order Lecanorales; family Ramalinaceae; genus Bacidia; species Bacidia gigantensis. Next base: position 1,842,759 of record NW_025408601.1, on the reverse strand, counting down.
GTATCAGCAGGAACACCCCTCCCAGGATAAATCGAGCCACGCCTCACAGGAGGACGCGGCGGCGCCGGTCTAGGAGATAAATGCCTCCGATTCGGCGATGGATGGGTATTAGGCAGCGGGACATCATACACCCTCGGCTGCCGAACATGCACGCGAATTTCTTGAACAAGCTGCTCAGCAGCAGCATTGTTCCCCTCCGTGAACGCGCCAGTGAGGATATCGATGCCGCGGCGATAGAGGTCGTCGTCGCGAGGGCGTCCGCGACGGGCTTCGTTAGCGGCAGGATCATGATTAGGTGCGGGGACAGGGCGAGGGGGAGGGGGCCCGTCGCGGAACTGGTCCCTTCCGCCTCCCCAGTCATCCAGGTCTTCGTCCCAGAGATGGCGAGCTAGGCGGCGCGCGAGCTCTTCGTCTTCTTCGTCGTCTTGATGGCGGGCTTCTTCCCAGAGGCGGTCGAGGCCCGCTCGGGGGTTGCGTTCGTGTTCAAGCCGGTCCTGCTCAATCATGTCGTCTGTGAACATCGAGCATTCGCATGTGTGCCATTTGAGGCCGCAGACCATGCAGAATTGGGCGCCGCAGCGGCAGGTCATGTGGTTGCAGCCAACGGCTAGCTCGACGGTAGCGCGGCAGTTGTAGCATTTGCGCCAGCCCTCTTTGTCTGCCATGCGTTGGAATTCTTTCAGTGTTTCGTCCTTCGGACATTCTTTGCTTGTGTGCCATTTTTGTGCACAAGTCTTGCAGACCTTGGTGTCGCAGCGGGAGCAGATGCCGAATTTGCGGCCGGTGTTGGCACCCCCGCTGTGGTCGACGTAGATATTGGAGGGGTGGATGAATTTGCCGCAGCCTTTTCGCGGGCAGTAGATGCGGTTTTGGGTTGTAAATTCAACGTACTTGCGGTTCCATTTCCTCTTAAAGGCGAGGTCGAAAAGACTCCCAGCGTGGTGGGGGTCGATGGGATTATCTTTGGAACAGCAGGCTGGCGGCATCTGGGTGGGGTCTTGGAGGCTGTTGGTGAACATGTTGCGTAGGCAGGAGTTGCACATGATGTGGTTGCAAGGTTTTTGGATGTGGACCTTGTGGCGGGGGAAGGGGTCGCAGCATATCATGCAATCATACTTCTTTTCGGGTTTAGGTTCCTTGGGTTTTGTTTCCTTGGATCGGCTATCCCTCCGAGGAGGCTCTTTGGGTCGAACCTCCTTTGATGGGGTGTCCTTAGGCTTGCTCTCTTTCGGTTTTGTGGCTCCGGTCCCGAACAAGGAACCCACGATGCTCTTTGGATCGATATGCCTTGTAGAAGAATTCTGTGGGATTTTGCTTGAACTTGAAGCTTGAGGAGCCGGACGATCGACTTTCGTTGTGGATGACGAGGGGGATGCCCGAGCGCTCTGTCTTGAAGACGGTCGCTCGAACTTCCTGGAGGAGGAAGAGCTTGCATCATTCGAGCGCACGCGGTCGCCAGATGAGGTGACTCGCGCCACTTTTGAGGCATTGTAGCTGACTGGAGGCGATTCATGTTGACGAGGCTCTCGAGCGCTTGTGGTCTTGCTTCGCGATAGTGGAGGACGGCTGGAAGGCTCTGCAGGTTGTCGGATGGTACCGCTGCTTCAGACACGTTAGCTCGAAGTCTTGGGTCTTTTGAGGGTGGTACATACCGCGATGTTGTAGACCTGTCAGACAGCCCCAGTCTATCGCTTAGGCTGGAGTGTCTGTCGCGGTGGCCTGAAACGCTACTCTCCGTTCTTCTTCTCCCCGAATCTTCTGTGTAATGTGTCTGAACGTTGTCTCTGGACCCACTGCCGTAGCCGTGCCTTGAAGAATGGTTTCTGGATACCGAAGATGCTCCCGCTTCATCCCTATGAATCCTCGTAGAACTATGTGAATGGGTTTCTCTTGACCCTATTTCACTACGTCGCCGATGGCTATGATGCCGTGAATGGTCCCGAGATTGTGAATGTCTCCCCTCTCTTTCTCGGCGACTTTCACGATCGTCAAGGACAGGGTCTTTCCCCTTGGAATGCGCAACTGATTCTGAGCTAGCGTGTATGTTTCCACTGCGTGATGCCCGTGCAAGGGGCTCTGAAGAACGCAGGCTTCCACTGTGGGTTACCATCCTCTGCTGCGTTGGTGCCCAAAGTCTCCAGGATGTGTAAGAAGAATCTTTTCTTTGCCTTCTTTTTACGTCATGCCCGAGAAGTGTTGAGTGTGTGATTCGCTTGCGACAACTCGCTGATGTGAGGTATGATGTACAGGATTGTGACCTGGCTTGAAGGATGTGAGGAGGAAAGTGTCGAAGAGTGGCGGTATCGAGGACGCTTTCATGCCTAAATACTAACGACTCCTAGTGTTCGCACAACCGTCTATCGTCGCACAATGCAGCCGAGAAGTCCCACGAGGTTTGACAAGCGCTAGAACGACCTCTGATCCCTTTTTGTGGTTGGCACGCCCCACGATTGCTTGCTAGCCGTGCATATGCATCTAGCCCTGGATCGGGATGGCTTTCGTCTGCGCCCAACGGTAGTTGTCGAAAAGGTGGCCAGTAAGGTCGCTCCAGGTGGCTAGTTCAATCTCGTCCAATCTGTCGCTACTCTTACACTGACGCACAGTGAAGGCGTTCAGGTGGTTCAGCTACGGTCAGCCCATCATGGGATCAGCGTTCTGTCGTCAACCTCAGCCAAGAATAGGCTGACCAATCAAAACGCAGTATGGAGAACGTCCCGAATACGGTTTAGAGGCATTCCAGAACCATCTATCTAGGCTTCTTCTGCTGACGTTGTACACTTTCTTCCTTCATATCAGCATCGAGACAGAGTGCGGCAATATCCCCATGATGTCTTGCAGCCTCCAGCAAGCACAATTCGCTGAACATCCCAAGCGTGTCCTCTGAGGATGTTGGCAGGCAAAGTTCTCCTCATTGTTCGGACGAAGGCGTACAAGGCGAGCAGGATGTGAGAACAAAGATGCCATTTGGATGTGTGCTTCATCACATGGTTGCATGTGTTGATGGCAAATTGCACGACATCGTCCTTTTTTCCGGCAAATGGTACTCTCATGGGCAATCCCACTGGCTCTATACGACATGTGTTTTCCATGCCTACGGCTTACAAATTTGCCCTCTCGCACGTTCCCCTATTTAAAAAGCATGTCCCTGGCAATTTTTCCCTTTGGCATTTCATCCATTCTCCTTCATGGAAAGATTTTTTTATTTCAAGATACACCTTGCATGCTGCTAACCCTTTCTGGTTTGGTGACAAGGGAGCTGCCACTGTTTACCTCCAATTTTAGATATCGCGAGCATCACGACACATAGCGACGGCGCGACACATAGATTCGTGGTAATTGAAGTAGAACAAAGCGTGCATTGGCACGAGGCAACCAACACACATCTAGATCTCGCAGTCAGTCCTCATAACCGAACAGGTGTACTCAACTCGTAGGCAAGAAGCGCAACTGAAAATGAAATCTGGGGGTGCACCTCCCGCAAGGATGGTCATACGTAATGACCATGCCGGTAAGCGTGTGCCAACTGATCAATCACAAGAAGAAGCCGCGAAGCGCGCGACCTTGGACGAGCAAGTAGACAACCCCCGAGTAGGATTCGCATCCGCAACAGAGGTCGACGAAGAAGGTCAGGAAGCGCCAGAAACAATTAATGAGGCTTCTACTGCTCGACCAAATCATGAAGCCGCGGCGCCGGCGAGTTCGACCAAGCGAGAAGACAACCCTCCAGCAGGGTTGGCGTCCACGGCAGAGATAAAGGAGGAAGATCAGCAAGTACCAGCAGTTAATAATGAGGCCTCCACGAATCGATCTAATGCTGGAGCTTCGAGTTTCGTCAATGCCGAGGATAAAGCTCTCGCGTCTGCGACTGAAGTAGGGGTCGAAGATCAAGACGTGCCAGCGACGATTGGGGAGTTCCGCAACCATATCTTCAACCCAAATCACCCTGATCGCAAGGTGACCAAAATGGTCCAACTCTGTACGGTACACATGATTCGACAAAAGCGGCAGATCACGAGCGATGAAAAGCAAGCGATATTCAACATGCTCAAATCGCTGAACAGGCTGCTCCCGGTTAGTACCGACGATGAGAAATCAATGAATATCACTGGCATGTTGAGATCGATCAATGGCGAGGTGCCTTCCCCAAAAGGACCCTACAGCTATCCAACACCTCTCCAGCGCAGCGCCGACATCTTACACCAGCGGATACTACTCGATATCGCAGTTGCAGAATCTATGGAGGAATCAAAGCAAAGCTCAAGTTCTCCTGAGCCCACAGCAGGAACTCGTGGATCAAAGAGGAAGCGTGATGGCGCAGAGCCCAGAACTCCTGCCAGTTTGCCAACCGACGACCCGACTTTCAGGGAGTGTCTACGCGGTATCATTATTCAAAACAACCCTCGATCGTACCGCCTCGATCCAGAAATGACACCAGCAAAACGCAGGAGCGACATTTTCGGTCATAATGGCCTTGCTGTAGGCCAATGGTGGCCTCTCCGCCACTGCGCACTCCGCGATGGGGCACACGGACACATTCAGGGTGGTATTCACGGCAGCGCAAACGCTGGAGCGTATAGCATTGTGGTTTCCGGTGAGCTCCTCAAAGGCAATTCTGACAGATTTACCATCTCGGCGCTCCCCAAGCAGTCACTTCAGCGAATCATTTCACTTCTTTCTGCTCTTTTCCTCGCCCTAGAGTCTTAAATCTGACACCTTCCAGGCCAATACTCCGCTCTCGATGTTGACAATGAAACCACGCTTTACTACTCCGGGAGCAATTCCCTCACCAACACCAATCCCTCCGAACCTATCATCACGTACGCCACAAAATCTCTCCGCGTCTCCTACAGCACCCAGCGCCCCATCCGTGTCATCCGCGCCAGCGGGTCCGATAGCCAGTACGCCCCTAGTAAGGGTTTGAGGTAAGCTCTCCCTCCCAGTATCCGCCTCTTCAATTTCTGCAAAGTCCCATTCCTGCCCACCCCGTTTTCTCCCTAGCTCCTCCCTGTTCCAGTCAATGGTGAGAGAAAACGCTGACCGCTACGACAACAGGTACGACGGGCTCTACCGCGTAACCAACGAAGCGACTGAAAAGAACGACGTCGGCGGCGCATACCTACGCTTCAAACTTGTCCGCGCACCCAATCAGCCGGATATCGATTCCACACGCCCTACTATGGCGGAGCGGAGGGTGTGGAATGCGGTGAAGGATGTCTGACCGCTTTTTCCCCCGCCTCGAGTATTCCCTGGCAACTTGACGGGGGAAGGGAGAGTAAAGGGAAGGGGGGAAAGGGGGAGAAGGAGGGGCAAGGGGGAGGCGGGTGTATGTGAAAAGTGAAATGAGTGATGAGAAATACCACATGCGTTTGATGATTTTGATGGATGAAAAGTGGAAGGAAGTGGGGAGGATATCAACATCATTTACCGAACATGATTTTATTCAGCTGGAGAACCCGACCAGAGGTCGAGAGCTTAGCGGAGGATGACGACAACTTGTCTGCATTTGTGTTGGAAATATCCCCGACAGCGATGGTAACTTGGCTGGAAGTTGTCGCGACATATGCACATATCATATCACATACCGAAACATACATTGAAACTATTACGAGAGACATGTGGGGAAAGCGTGGAAATGGTGTTGGTGTCCAAAAAATGCTGGAATTGATTAATTGCTATCATGGTATCCCCTATCCGTGTATGCATCCCTTCCAACGATCTTTAAGCGCCTGTGATAGGTCAAACCTCCCTGTCAGGTGCAAAACCATTATGCATAAGGTCGCTCGAATGTGTGACCTGTGACTATGACGCCCTTCCTCCGTGCCTATCTTTCTCTTCCCACTTTCGTTTTCACCCTGGCCCCTTCCTTCCTCTTCATCGATGAAACCCTCAGAGCGGCAACAAAAGCTTCCTCTCCTTATCAAACTTCGCATTCTCCTTCATGAGGCTGATGAAGCGCTCTTTCAGCCCCGGCGCCATCATGCCCTTGTATTCAGCGAGCAGATCCTTCATTGGTATGCCTTCTTTCGGGATCTTGGATCTAATCTCTGCGGGCGAGGGGAGGGATGTTGCTGTGGTGGTTGTAGCTACAGTCGCAGCATTGGTGGTGATGGCAGGTCTATCTGCGGGGGGTTGCGCAAGGGGTGAGGATGCTGTGGCTAAAGGGGTGGGGTGTATTAGTTGACTGAGGTGTAGAAGAGGGGAGGGGTTAGGGAAGGTGAAGGGGAAGGGGGAAGTGGATGGGGATGCGAATAGAGAGGAGGAACATACGAGATGTAGCGCCCTTTCTATCAGGCACCGGGCTCTCGCCCCTACTAGCAGGTGGAGAAGCAGGCTTGCTCCCACCCGCGGCGCCCTTGTTCGTCCGTACTTTCTGCCGCTTGCGAGCGCCGTCGGACTTTTCGCCCCCGGAAGCGGCGTCTGGTTCGTTGTCGCTGCCAGAGCCTGCGCGGGCGCGCTTATTGCTTGTGGTCGGCGGGATTGGAGGAGAGGAAGGTCTGGAAGGAGGTTTTGAGTTGGTTTGAGGGGCGGTGGGTTGGAGGTGCTTGTTCTTTTTCGCTTTTTTGCGTGAGCGCGCGGATTCGTTGCCACTTGCGTCCGAGGCGAGAGGGGAGCCTGGACGCTTGAGATTGTTGCTGGAGCCGGCGCGAGAGAGGTTGGGATGGGTGGATTTTGAAGGGCGGTTGTTGGGAGTTCTGCTGCCGGAGGAAGACGGCGCTTTGGATTTTTGCTTGGGTTTGTCTTTGTCGGGACTTTTATCTGGTGTGGATTTGGCGGGATCTTTGGCTTTCTCTTTCTCCTTTTCTTCGGCTGCTTTGCGTCGCTCGGTCTCCGTAGAGTCGGAAGCTGAATCACTGCTTGAGGAGTATGGGTTGGAGCCGCTATCTGAGTCGTAAATGTAGTTCTTCTCGCGCTTCATCAGCGCTTTCTTGACCTTCTTGCCCTGCTTCTTTTCTTCTTCCTTTTCCTTCTTTTCAAGCTGCTCTTGTTTGTCATATTCCTTCTCCTCTTTCAAACCGAAGACGTTGGCTTGTAATTGATCTTTCTTGATTCGCTCCTCTGCCTCTTTCGTCTCATCATCCTCCTCGAAGAGCATATTCTCCTCATCATCAGCGAATCGATCTTCTGTGAAGTCTAGATCGTCCGCGTCCGCGTTTTCATGTTTAGTGACAGGAGCAGCGACACCACTCCCACCACCGCCTCGCTCCCATTTGCCCAGGAATAATCCACTGCCAGCTTTCTTGTTCTCTAAATCAGCTTGTCTCCTCTTCTTTGCTTCTTCCGAGTCCATGAACCATCGAGGCTCTTTCACTTTCTTGTTGAAGCGCAGCTCGGCCTCCTCAATACTCAGCGTCTTGAATTGATTCTTTTGTGTGAACTTGTACCACTTTTCGAGTGGGACCACACGAAATACTCCATCTGGACCTTGAATCATCATAGCGTATGTATTTGACAAGGCCTCCTCGTAAGTTCCGACCCACGTGCTCTTTCCGTCGAAGTCTTCGAGATGCCATGGCAGCGCTTCTTCATACCGCAGCTTTGATCTAGCCTTTTGCTCCTCTGTCTGATCTGTTCGATAGACTTGCTCCGTCTTCTTGAAGTTTATTCCGCGCTGTTTATTTCCTCCCATAGAAGGCGCCACCAAAGCGCTTTCAGCTTCTCGCTTTGCGTCTCTTTCAGCTTTTGCGATCGCTTTCGCTTCCGCCTCTTTGCTGTCTTCGCCCTCTGGTAGATCTTCCTTGGTCACTGTTGCGCGAGGATCCTTGCGGTGTAGTCTCACGGGTCGAACGAATTCCTCCAAGTCTCGTGGGTCCACATTCTTCTTGCTGGCGAATTTCGCAACATGGTGCCGGAACCCTTCCAGCAAAGCCTTTTTTGACATGACCACTGGATAATCTTTGAATTGCGCAACTGCATCTGATGACCAGCCACTAGCCAGATTCGCCTCACTAAGCTGTAGGGGAGTGAGATTCGCATGGCTGGGTCGCGGTGCCTGAAGTATTTGGTGAGGCTGATTGAAGGAAGGCGGTCGTATACCATTTGATGGCTGTGTTGGCACACCATTGGATGTTGGAGGCTTCGGTGCTGGCCGCTTCTTGGGTCTGACAAGAGGGTCCGCTGCTTTTGGCTTTCTCTTGATGTAGGGACCATCTCCATTAGGTGTACGGCCAGGAGTCCTGCCAGGTGTGCGCTCGGCAGGTGAAGCACTCATACTCATATCTGACTGCATGTTCGCCTAATCGACAAGCCGAGGATCAGCTGAGGAGATGAGGGTATGATTGTGGTTAGAGGTGGAGAGCGAGCTTTGTAGAGAGAGGTGGGAAACATGTGAGCTAGTTTCAGGCATGCGACGTTGACCGAAAGGGTTTCCTTTGTGAGATTTACCTCTGCGTATGAGGGTTCGCCAAGTATGTAAGCATCCGAAGGAGACAATGTGTTCGTGGAGTCAAAGAAAATGCATGTACGCTTTCGCTGCAGCAATTCACCTATGCCGCCTCAGCCCTATGGATTATCCTTCGTGCACGACGTCCTGTCCAAATAATCGGGCCGACCAGAATAAAGAAAAATCCTATGACAGACTGCGATTTCCATCCTTGCGGTCATTATCGGCGTCACAATCGCCATCGAGCTTGGAAGCCATCTATCTACAGAGATTGTCTGAGTGACGTTAATAGGCTCGCTTTCAAGCACCAGCTGTTGACGAGGCCACGTTGTAGCGTGCAAGTCGCGGCGAGGCGTTTTACGATTATCCCACATCCGTTGTAAGGTGAGGACCAAATGGCCTAGTCCTGGTAGGCAATCTCGACGTCTTGCAAGCAGTGCTTCTGTATATCTTCTTCTGAGGCTATTTATATGATGAATTAGCCCTTCGGACTAGTTCTATGGCGGACTCGTAGGCTTGATGAACGTTTGCATTTTTCTCACAGGTCTACATCGCATGATGGTACGTTCCGGATTGTCGTATCATCGGTATTGAATGGCGAATCGTATGGCAAGCAAGTCTATGCGATAACACTATTCGATACAAGCACACGTACTTCACTAAACGTCAGCCTGTGAATATCTCATTGAACCCGACACCAAATCGATAACACCATGTCCTTTCCACACCAGCATGAGCTTTTCTCTCATAGATCCCACGACACTGGCTTTCCTCAACACAGGGATCCATATGTGAAGTTACCGGGCCCGCAAGATACTCGACAGCCTCATCAATATCAGAGCATGCCACACCAATCAATGGATCCCCGCCAGATGGCACCCTTCCCGCCCTTATCACAATATCATTATCAGTTCTTTTCACCTCCCTCTGGAAAGGAAGACGGATCTTTTCCCCAGCTTCCCTCAAGGCCGACAGTAAATCTGCCCTCTCCCAAATCTGCCGTGCGTCTACCAGATAATCTAAACGACTCGAATATAGAGGACCAAATGCGTGACATGATTCTTCGCAACGGGCAGGATACCAATCGGAATCCAGAATTGACCAGCGTAATCCCTCAATCAAAAATGAAGCAGGTACGCCTACAGAAGAGACCGAACCAAGCAGCGAGGAAACAGCAGCAAGCCGAGACGCAGCAACTATTTGATCGTCCACAAACGGACGAGGTTTCTAAGCAAGCTCACCATATTCCGAATCAAGGGCGTGCACAAATTCAAAACGGACACAGGCAATTTCCACCGCCAGCCAATCTTCTCCCTCAGTCCGGTAATTACAGCAACAATGTTCCCCCTCATCTTCGTGGGCAACAGTATGCTATCGTACCCTCTACGACACCAATCCACCCATCTCACCTGCCTGCTCACCACCGGCAATTATTTGATCCTTATGCCAATGTGGGTCTTAATCAGCGGCCGTTCCCAAACGGTATGCAGCGAGGTCAACCACAACAACCGTTTGCTGCAATTCAGGACCAGAATGAGTACATGGAGTTCATTGCGCGCAATGAGGTCTCCAGGGTGGAGATGGGCGCTGATGAATTCGAAGACAAGCATCGGCTCAAGCAAAGGCTGGAGGTCCTTTGCCGTCAAGCGATTTCAGAGCATGAGCGAAACGTGGACCCATCCTTTGACATGGGCAGCGTCAAACTCGAGACTTTCGGCAGCCTGGCTACGACCTTTGCAACTAGGGACTCAGACATGGACCTGGCTATCCTGTCTCCTAACTCCGAGACCAGTTCATCAAGCATCGAATCTCCACTTCCTCGGGTTGTCGAACAGATACTGCTTGACTCCGGCTATGGGGCGCGCTTGCTGACTAGAACACGCGTTCCTATCATCAAGTTTTGCGAAGAGCCAACCCCTGAACTTGCACAAAATCTGCAAAGGGAAAGAGAAAAATGGGAAGAAGAAATGGCTGCGCAGCCAAAGAAAAGAAAGAAGAAGTCTAGGACGAAGTCAAAGGCTGATCCAAAGAAATCATCATCAGGCAGTGCTCCAGAGGATGAAGTCAGACCTGACCCAACGTTTCCGCAAAATCGACCTAACACAACAAGTGAGAGCGAAGAATTTGACGAAGGCAGTGAGACCGACTCAGACGATGAGCTAAATGAAGTTGCAAACGAGCAAAATGATAAGGTACTTTCTGAGGAGTCACTTACGATGACGGCTTCATCAACCAGTGAGGGTAGTCCAGAGACGGAGAAGCAGAAAGTGAACAGTAATCCTCAGCAAACCGAAGCAACAGACACTACTTCACAAATCAAGTCGGATCTAGAGGCTGACGATCCTAATCTTGCCTCAAAATCCGACGAAGAGCGCATTAGACTGTACGAGCTAGCCATTAAAGAAGAGTGGTATGAGCCAAAGGAGCGAGGCATCATTTTCAACTTCACCCAATGCGTCAAAAGGCAAGCTTCACCCGAGGCACTCAATTCAGCTCGTGAAGCCCTTCAAACGCTTCCAAACATCCTTCGCCGCTACAGAGAACGTACCCCCAGCAAACTCGATTACCCCAAATCCGGCGTTGGGCTTCAGTGCGATATCAACTTCTCCAACACCCTCGGCATCCACAACTCCGCTCTGCTGCGCTGCTACTCAATCTGCGACCCTCGCGTAAAGCCCATGGTCCTCTTCATAAAGTCTTGGGCCAAGAAGCGCAAAATTAATTGCGCCTACGAAGGCACACTCTCCTCCTACGGCTACGTCCTAATGGTGCTCCACTACCTCCTCAATATCGCCGACCCTCCCGTCCTCCACAACTTACAGCATGTCCCGGACATCCAGAACGACCCCATCTCTCTCTCAACACCCACCGTAAATGGCTACAACACGCTCTTCTTTCGCAACGAGGCCCACCTCTCCGACCTTGCCGCCCGCAACCAAATGACTACCAACACCGCCCCCCTCGGCGCCCTCCTCCGCGGTTTCTTCACCTACTTCGGCACCAACGGCTTTCACAACTTCCAATGGACCACCCACGCGCTCTCCCTCCGCACTCCAGGCGGCTTAATTCCCAAGACCACCAAAGGCTGGATCGCTGCAAAAACCGAGGTCGTAGACGCCTCCTCGCACGCCACCAACGGCAAAGCCGAGAAAGTTGAGAAGAAAGAGATACGACAGCGATATCTCGTCGCCATCGAGGACCCCTTCGAAACCGATCATAATGTGGGTCGGACGGTAAGCCATGAGGGCATCTGCGCGATCAGAGACGAGATGAGGCGCGCGCATTGGCTTGTCTCGCATGCGGGTGTGGGCAGGGATGGGAAGCCGGAGAATATTGTGGCGGAGGCGGAGGCGAGGGGCAATTTGCAGTATAGATTCTTTGGGCCGAGGCCGAGGCCGGGAAGGGGAAATGCCACGACGAAGAATGATGGGACGAAGGGGACGCAGGAGGGGAAGAGAGCTGGGGGGAAGAACGAGGGGGTGAAAGGGCAGAGAAAGGATTCGAAGCCCGAGGTGAGGGTTAAGTTGCCGGGTGTTGTGCAGGCGGTCGGAGCGAAGGGGAAAACGCAGGGTGGACATGGAGAGGGGAAGAAAGCATAGGTGCCTATTAGCTTGAGGATGTGGAGTTCGTTCAAGTCGTTGTCGAGAGTGGCTAAAGATGGGCGGATGACACGACTATGTGGGAGAAAAGAGCTTCGAAGCTATTATCAGTGTAGGTGAACGGCATGCATCAGCGGAGGGGATATTATGGCCTGCAGGGATAGCTGTTTGTACGTTTATCAGGTTGTTTCATTGCACATTTGATAGTATTGAGAATACCCGATCTTTCGTCTATCCTGGCCAATTTCTTCTAAAATCCCTCGTCTTTTACCCCTTAGAATATTGGTACAACATCCTCCTCATCCTCTTCCTCCTCTACCTCCTCCACCCTCCCTTTCTTCTCATCCACCCCTTTCTCCTCAGTGACATCATCGCCCATCAACAAATCAACAATCTTCTCGCACCAGTCCCTCACCCCCTTCCCTTTCTCCTCCTTCCCCTCCTTCTCCTCCCACCCCAGATGCAACTCCCTGACAACCACATACCCCCCTGCCCCCTTCCCCCTGACCACCTCTCTCCCCGTTCTCCCGCCCCTCGCGCACAACAACCACAACGCCTCCACCAATCCCAACACAGTCTCCTCATCCCTCTCCTGCCGATGCTCAGGCGGCAACAATTGACACTCCTCCGGCAAGAGCTCCATCTCCTCTTCCGTGATATTTTCTTGATTGGAAGAGCAGAGGGGGATCAGAATGGCAGGGAGGATAGAGGGGATAATGGGGTTGGGGGGTTGTAGGAGGTGGAGCGGGTTGGGGTGCGCGAGGGCAATATTGCGGAAGAGGAGAGCGGTGCCGAGGCGGCGGACATGGGAAGCGTGGGATGTTTGTGGGAGGAAGGAGGTGAGGGGGTCGAGGGATAAGGGGTCGGGGGAGACGGTGGTAGTGAGGTAGGCGGTGAATGAGGGGTGCTGGGTGCGAGGTTAGGTTTTGTGGGAAAAGAGGAGGTGGTGAGGAAGGGTGGTGACATACTCTTGCAAGGTCGCTGAAGAGATAGGCAAGGTGGTCGTAGGAGTCCTGCGAGACGGAGAGGACGTTGTAAATGTCGATTAATTGGGCGATGGCACGTTGAGAGGTTGTAGGGAGGTTAGGGACGGGGGAGCGTTCGAGCGTGACGAGACGTTCGAGCGAGGGGGATTTCGCGAGATTGGCGAGGAGCATGCAGAGCTCGGTTTTGGTGGGCTCTTTGAAGTTCTAGGGGGCGAAGCTTGTCAGACTCTTGTTGTAGGGAGGAGAGTGGGTCGAACAGGATGGTGATCAGCGAGCAAGGGCACTGACATACCATCAACCGGGAGAGGACGGTCTCCAACAATGCGTCATCTTCAGCAAGCTCTTTCAGGACCTCTAAGTCCGCCGATAAATTGATTAGGATTGTCAGGGCGTTCTTAGCGATAGGCTACGAAGTCTCAGCAACGTTCAGGTGGTGTGGTTGTACGAGTGGTCCTACCTACTGGATAATCCTTTACGAGCATTTTCAGGTCTTTAACAGGTGCTAGCTGTTTGCTCTTGAATATTTTCGAGTCGGCTTTCGAGTACGGCACCAGGTTCTCCACCGCTGAACGACAGGATTAGCATGAGTGAGAGGTCGTGGAAATCTGTGCCTACCGATCTGGCGAATCTGGGTGTTGCCATGGTGTAGGAAGTCAACGAGCTTCGAGTCGTCAGTAGAAATTAGGACGTGCTTCTACAAGGTAAATTTACCTCCTCAAGCTCTGTAGGCATAATCGTTGATGGCACGTCCTCATTCGGATGCGCATAGAATACGTCATTATAATAAAATACGTCGTATTTTTGACTCATAACAGCCGTGGCCAGGGTCTAGAATCGGTCGCATATAGACGATACTTTACACTTTTTCTGCCCAATCCATTCCCAACAACTATAGCCCTTCGTATCTCATCTATAAATCAGCGTGTCGACTATCTGCGAATATGAGTCTTTATGTGATGTTCAAGTGTAGCTGCAGCGGTCACAGCCATGGAAGGCATGCAAGATATTCTTCAAAACGAATACGGCGTCAAACCCGTCATTCAAGAAATGGTCCGGACAGATGTATGCTTCCCGGCGATTAGGCTGCTCGTGGAGCACAACATGGTCGTCCCTGCAGGCTCTAAAGACCCTGACAAACCGCTAAAAGCGTTCCGTCTTCAGGTTGGTGATGGCGAGTATTGTATGGCAGGTAGGTCTTTCTCGGATCGAGCAGGGGTATGACTGAGATGCATCTAGCGGTCGTGAGACGACGACTGCACAAGATGGTCGTGGACATGCAAATCACAAGAGGCTCCGTCATCGTGCTGAAGGAGTATAGCATGCAGAAGGCCAAACGTCTGAACGGACCAGGAGAAGTCATGCATGTCCACGTGGTTCTCCAACACGGGAAGCACCCTTGCTAATGTCAAGAAGATACCTTGCCATCCGTGATTTCTATACGATTGGCTTCACCGAACTACCTAGATTGATCCGTGTCACTCAGCCTACCGAGAACGCCAATGAGAGGCCTGTGACTCCCTCGGGCGGTGAAGGGTACGGTACCGACCTTGACAGCGTAGATCTTTTGAAGACCCCTGACAAAGACGGGGCTGGCTACGAGACGTCTCCTAGTCCTCCACCTAGCTTTGATCCAACACCGGTGGAGGATACAGTAGATGACGAAGGAGGTTCAATTTCAGATACGAGGATCCCGGATGACTCGGTGTCTCGTGATGCACCAAAGTTTCTCAGCTCGCCGTTGAAGCCTTCTGAGTACGAGAAGGACACCCTCGTTCCACGATCTATCGAATGGATTAGGCGAGCATCCGTTGAACACCATCACCGTTGTCACTCGAAAACAAACGTGGCGTTTTCAGACCGCTGTCCTACGACAGACGGGCTCGAATTCGAACGATACTGCCAAGAGCATTCTCTTGCTGATAATGACTTGCCTTGTCGATCAGTGTCGCACTGTTCCCTCCTCGCCATGATGAAAGGGTCGCCTTTGAAGCCATTCCGCGATATTCCAAGAATCGTCTCCCTAGCATCTGTAACCGGACGTAACAAATCACGCAATCACGATGTTGACGTCCTTGGTGTGATTGAGTCTATTGATGAATCGACAACGAAACCAGCTAAGCTGGGCACGAAGCGGGATATTCGGATTCTCGATCCTAGCGTTGATGAACCTGTCACCCTCAGCGTTTTCGTGGATCCTGTCAACTTCCATGCTAAGCCTGGAACCTTCGCTCTCTTCAGGCATGTTACCACGCATGATTGGCGGCGGGGAAATCTATGTGCCTACCCCGCCCGTGTGCTAGGGAAAGAATGGTTCATCCCGAATCCGTGGTGCGAGCCACTAGGGATACGGAATGAAGCCCAACGTATGCAGGAATGGTGGGAAGAGCACGAGGTGCTGAAGCATGTTTCACCCCCACGAGGGCGGCTGGGCACTGAGACGGCTCGAGAGCCATAAGACCCTTGTTCGCCCTGTCCCAGAGGCACGATGCAGTCTGCTGGAATTGGTCTGCATATTCAACAACGCCACGATCACGATGCGCGGCGACTTTGACCATGGATCAGTCAACGATTTGTTCATTTCCCGCTTCCAGGCTTAGCTCGGCCTCAGACTGATGCTCCGACTCAGCGCGCGAGTTGTCTCTCCTAGTCTGCAGCAGTTGACTTTCGACCCTCCCGCTTTGGCCCTCCAACTACAATATTTTGCGACCGCGCGAGACGCCTGGCAGGAACATGTCGTGGCCCGCTCAAACCTCAACGGGCATCACAGAGGCGAGAATGCAGCAAAGAGCGGGTCGCAAATAGACGCCTTGCCTACTAGCGATACGATGTCCAATCACTAACATAACCGACAGACTCTGCATATTCATGACTTGCATGAGAGTGGCCTTCGTGCGTGGCCCCACCAAGCCGATACGCTCGATCTAGATGCAACCTTAGGGGGCAATCGGGCATATAATGAGGACCTGAGGCACCCAAATCATCACTGCCACCTCAAGACAAACAACAAAATCTTCGAGCACTCGATCAAGTCAATCATCATGAACACACCTATGAGCCTGCGCATGCCTCATGTGTTCTCCGGCCCGGAAGCTTTTTCGACCCGAGATGTCAAAGCCCATACGTTCAAGATGCACCACGACGTGCACTTCGAATACTTCCCAGATGTAGCTCCACCAGCCGACGTCAACGGCGCATGTGCGTGTGAGGGCTGCGGTGCAGAGCCCACCACTCCTTTTGCAGTCCAGGCCTCCGCGCCCCAAGCAGATCATTGGCCTGTCACTGGCACTCCGTTCTCGCTCGATGTCCTAGTCCGCCCCGCAGCACAAACTCTCAGCCGTGACGCTACACTCTCTCAGCTCTCCAAAGCCACCAAAAAGCTATCTGAACTACCTAAACCATCTTCCACAAAAATGAAATCGAAATGGCAATGCGGCAGCGCTACCTTCGACAAGGTGGTACTCACAGTTGAACCCAACTTCCGTGCCGCCACCTCACCCTCACCACCGGATCACAGCGACAAGGAGTCCCCAATGCTAGAATGGAAAGACCTTGTCCCCATCTTCGGCGACCGTGGCCTTGGTGGCTATCTCCGCGACGCAGCACCTCATCAATTACTGGAGATCCAATTCGCGGTCATGCGTGAGGATTTCGCACAGCCAATTGCTTTTGGCAAGGTGAAGAGGGGTAAGCTTCGAGGTGGTAGCGGAGATTACTCCGGAGAGGTCAATGGTCCGCGTACTCCGGGGGTACCACGTACACCTGGGGCGGGAGATGGTTTACTTTGGGCGGACTTGAGTGATAGGGTGGGGAGAGATTTTCGACCGAGATAGTGGCATACTATGGAGCTCATGAGGAATTTGGAAATGGCGTTCTTGGAATATAGGTTTGAGGTACGGGTTGATGTTTTTCGAGGAATCGAGGCGACCGGCGAGATTGGAAAGCAGCTAAACACGGGAGAAAGTGCGAAAAGGCGTCGGCGTTGGTATGTTCCTATCGAACTCTCGGGGCGTTTAGGTATTACGAAGCGTGATCTCTAGATAGACCTGGATATACGTTTTCCTTCTCCTGCCCTTCTAACACCCCACCCTAATGCTGCCTCTCACTCGAACGATTCGAGTTTGGCGCTAACCTCTTCCACCTATTCTCCCAAATCTCTCATCGAACCACGGGTTAGCTCCTCCATTCGGCACACCTTCCCTTCCCAGTCTCTCACTTTGCCAAGCCCCCCCTTCCCCCCCTCCCCCCAACCTTCCGACCCAACTAATTCTCACTGATCAACCAACTTACGCCCCAACAACCACTATCTCCATCTTCCTAGAGGGTCAAATCTCATAATTATGTCTTGATTAAACAAATGTGATAGAATTTATGAGCTGGCGATGAAAAGTGGTCATGGTAGAAAAACGATGTGTTTCGATGGTAGAAGCGGGGGATTTGCTGGAATAGGCTAGTCTGACTCTTGCCTGACTCTGGTGGAGAATACAGTTGCGTGATGAAGTCGTAAGGGGAAGGGGAGGGGGGCGTAGTGATGAAATTGAGGGCTGAGTCGATCTGATGCTGGAAACGGGTAGAAAAGAAAATTATCATTAGTTGTGAGCCGACGGTGCAGAAGAGAGTGCGGGTGTTAGATTGACAGGTCAGGTTGGTCCTCACCAGATGCAACGGTAGTCGATTTGTCCAGACATTCTCTATGACTCTATCGTTGTCTATCCAGACGATGATCTATACACAAATTGATCAGTCCAAAAGGCACTACGGTGTACAAGCCGAAACTTCGTCTATCAGATCTCCTCTGGTCTTCGCCCTCTTCAACCTTCCCTAACCAACTACTTCCATATCCCTACTCCCCATCACCCTCTCAACGTCCTACCATCACCCCCTCAATACTCTAACACTCCCCCAACCGCCCCCCAAAACTCCTCCACCAACTCCCTCTGCCCCTTGCCCCCTTCCGCCCCCCTGACAACCAAATACCTCCTCCCATCGACCTCCGCTTCCCACTCCCCCTTATTGCCCCCCACAACCTTCCCCCCAGCCTCCTCCACAATCACCCACCCTGCAGCAATGTCCCACGCCCAG
This sequence comes from Bacidia gigantensis, assembly GCF_019456465.1. Classification (NCBI taxonomy): domain Eukaryota; kingdom Fungi; phylum Ascomycota; class Lecanoromycetes; order Lecanorales; family Ramalinaceae; genus Bacidia; species Bacidia gigantensis. Next base: position 1,824,715 of record NW_025408601.1, on the reverse strand, counting down.
CACCCGCCCTCCCAGTAGGCATCCACATCGCCCCTAGCCACGGCCCCACAGTTCAAGGCAGCGCTACCCAGCGAGCGGAGTGTATGCACCATATTCCCACCATCTTTATGCTCGGCGGACAATTTCTCGAAAGTGCGGGTTTTGACGGTGAAGTTGGAGCCGGAGCGCTCGTTGCCCCATTCGACCGCTATGATGCATTTATCCAGACCGTCCAATTTCGGGGCTGGATTCTTAAGCGGGAGGCGTTGTGTGATGTATGTTGCCTCTACCTTCACCCCAGTCCCCATCCCAACACCACTGGTAGACACAGAAGAAGAAGGGTTCGGCGGCGAAGAGGTAGGTAGGCCTGGCGATGTGAGGAAAGAGCCGTGGCCGTGGATGGCGTGGTATAGTTGTTGCGTGAAGGGGTTGTAGACCACGCCGACGAGGGGGCGGCGGTGGTGCGCGAATGCAAGGGAAATGCTGACGTAGGGGTGGCCGTGGACGAAGTTTGTTGTGCCGTCTATGGGGTCGACGATGAAGGTTGGGGAGGAGGAGAGGGTGCCGGAGGTGGAGGTTTCTTCGCCGAGGAAGCTATGGTGGCATCAGCGGAGGGGTTCAACTGGGGGTGTGAAGTGGAGGGGGGCTGCTGATAGGAGGATGTGGTAAGAGGAGGAGGGATGGAGTGCGGTGGGGACAGAAGCGAGAGGAAGGGGGAAGGTACCCATAGTCAGGATATTTCTGCTTAAGAGAGCTGGATACCATGTCTTCGACCGCCTTGTCTGTTTCTGTGACAAGATCAGATGCTATACCGGCCAATCATCAGCTTGAGATCGGCCAATGGGTAGAAGTAGGGTACAATTCTTCTTCGTATCCACTGTAGAGGGGTTGGCGGATGTGATCATCTTCCCCGCCTTGATGGCGATGTCGAAGAGGACATCGTGGATTTCCTGAAGGTTTGGCTCCCCCATCTTTGTGTGTTATCGAGATGTAATGAGTCGGGCTCTGGAGATGGGATTCCTGGATGGCAATTGCGCCATATTGGACTTAGAGACGGAGAAGGCAAGAGGAGGCAAAAATTGATATTCGCGCTTATCGATAAGGGCTGCTTTAGTACGAGTACGCGGATTGAGCAGGCTGGTGCAGGAGACGATTAGCAATGGGGTTTAGGATTCTGAAAATGAAAGATAGGGAATTTCAATTGATGTCTATGGTCAGAATGAGTCGTTTATATATCATGTCCCAATGCCCAAGACGCCACGCTAATCAGCAGACACCCGAACCAGCATTTCAAATCCATCTATCAATGCCCGTTCTCGACTTGCAACTCGCTCAAATCCTGTTCTCGCTCATCATTCTCGCTCTTCGGCAAGTCTGTTTTCTGCGCATGGTTCAGCTGCTCCTCGATGCTCTTCCCAAGTCCCAATGACGTCGTACTCTGAGGCGATGCAACAAACTGACTTGGACCCCCCTGCTGAGCACTGGTGTCAAGAATTGGCTTCGGCTTGCCTAAGAATGCGCTGATTTCTGTTTCTGAAGTGCCTTTTGGGCCATCGTCTTCAGTCGTCGATTGGCTCTGGGGTGTGAAATTACGACCGTGGGGTCCTGAAACGGTAGGACTGTCATTATCGCTGTCATCGTCAGAGCCTTCGAAGATGGCGTCGTCCCATGAAGATATGATCGAATCGTTACGTGAGGCTTTACGGCTATTCCTGCTACCACCGCTTTTGTTGTTCATTTCCGGGACGAGATCGCTGGCCTCTTTGATCTCACTGTCAGTACGGCGAATATCAGGTGACTGGAGATCTTGACGCTCTTCGCCGTCTGAGCCGACCGCTTCGTTGGTTGGCTTTGCTCGCTCCACGCTCGGCTCATCTGTATCTTCCGTCGTGGCTTCGTAGGTATCGGCGAAGTGTGTATCAACTAAATGCTTGATGACAGGCCAGCCGTAGGCATTTGAAAACATGCGCCGAACAACCATGTTGTTGTGTGCATCAGGCTCAAGGCGCACAAGAACCTTGCGCCACGAAAGCCCATGATGGTAAGCCCTCGCAATCTTTTCCTCAACTTTCATGCCGCCCGTGTCTTGGGAATCCGAGTCGTCTCCATGTAGAGTGCTGGCTCGTGATTGTCCATTCCCAGACTCATTTGATATAGATCGCTTTAGCCTTGGAGGTTTCTTTGCCCTTGGAGCCGGTATCTCGTCGGGATGATAGACACGATCATGAAAGATGGTCCGCGGTCGACTTCTTGGATCGGTCAAGAATTGCTGAGTTGGTAGTGGCGGATTGAGGACATCTCCTGCAGATTCGAATATTGTCGTCTTGGGAGGTGCAAAGACGTTCGACGGATCGTCTAGCATTGAGTTGCCTCTGATATTGCCTGGCCTTCTGGAGCTCTCGGCGCTGGACAGGCCTTCAGGCGGTGATGATCCTCCGGCATTCAATTTCGTCGTCTGGCTCCTTTTGTAGACTTTAGTCTGCTTGGGTGAAGAGTGGTAGTCTTTCTTGGATGAAGCGGGCTTAAATAAAGATAGAAAACTAGTGATTGGATGAGCAGGCTGTTGTTGCGGTGGTGGACCGACAGCTTGGTGGGAATCTGAGTCTTCTTCGATTCTATGTCCACTCAAGAACTGAGAGTCTTTTGGACTTTCTGGTTTGTCGTTGTCGCCGACTGCGCTGTCGTCAGGCTCAGGCACCCGTGACGGCGTTGGCTGACGACTTCTGGAACGACTCCGTGAGCGATTTCGCGACAGAGTTCCGTCACCACTCGCATTCGATTGCGACCAGGCATCACTATCTACTTCAGCACGCAAGTGTCTTGACGAGGCATTCGCGCCGGTCATTTCAGCCCATCCCCAACTCGCAAGCCCAGAAACAAGACCGTTGTCTCGCCTCGCCTTCTCAACGCGACCCAAACCACTCCAATCTAGAAATAGCAGACAAGAAGTTCGTAGTGGCACAATGCCATCGTTGACCACATTAGAATAGACGGTACGATTGCGAAACTTCTTCAGCACTTGATGCGTATGTCCTGCAGGCAGAATACGCAATAGGGGTTTTGAACCTGGATCTGGCTGCTTTTGCGCTCTTTGGCCTTCCGTACCTATGCCTGCAATCATTGAGTCCCAGCCGCCGCGAAGGGCGGTCGATGACTTCCACGCCAGTCCAAGGTCCTGACCTGTTCTTCCCACAAGCCCGAAGTCTAGAGCAAACTTAACGTAGAGCGGGTTCTCATTGCTCAGACCCAAAAAGGGAGCCGCCATCGCGATGAAATTGATTGGCTTGATCTCATCGAAAAAGTGCGGTGAATGCTTATGTATGTATGCGATCGCATAGGCTTGAGTCAGCCCACCGAGTGAGTGGGCAACAAATGATATACTGGTGATTTTGTAGGGCAGATTTGGTTGTTTTGCAGCAGGCTTGTAGATGGTACTGCCTTTGTGCTCTGGTGTTCCTTTGAAATCACTGGGGCTCTCTCCGGTTAGCACACGGGACATTTTCTTTCTCAGTGACTTCTTCGCAGGCAGGAATGGTTGATCGGGATAGGTCGTCTCCAAGATCCATTTCGCAAGCCTCTTTCCTAGATATTGTATGCCTCTCTCGGTTCGACAAGCATTGCCGGGAAAGCCTCGAACGATGACTTCCTCATCCTCGTCACCGTCATCGACTTCACCACCGGTTTTCGGCTCAGGAGGAGGCTGTTGGCTAGTGCTTTTCTTATCCTCGCTAGTGCTCTCTGGCAGCTTTGAATCGGCAACAGCCTTCTGCGACTCCTCCCTCTTTTTCCTCTTCTCCTCTCTCGTCTTCTTTGCCGTAGCATCAATACTTTCCTTTAAATACAACATGTCCGAACTAAGATTGCTATGCAGACCATGTGTGAGAACAACCAAGTGCACCCTCTTCTTCTTCTTCTGCGGCTTCTGTTCCTCCTCTTGACTGCTTTTCTCTTTTCCTGGTCCAACATCAACTTTGCCCGCAGTAGCATCTCCATTTACCAACCCTCTACTTCCTGGCTTGTAATCTTCGTCTCCTTTCCACTTTGGCAGTGCCGGTTTATCCCAAAGAGCTGCTGTATCTTCGACGATTATTTTGACAGCATGAGAGTAGATGCCTTTAGGTTGCGCAGCATTCTGACTTATCTTTCTTTTGCTCTGTTGATGATCCTCGAGCTGTCCTGGAGTAGCCGGGGCCTGGCCCATAAGAGTTGCAAATCCAAGTTCAAGCGATTTCTCATCCCGGGAAATTAAAAGTTCGAAGTGGACGGCTGCCGAAAGCGAGAAAATGATCTGAGAGGAAATCTCGATGACCCATGTAGCACTCGAAGGGGCTGATGTGGTGGGATGATCTTGCTGCCCCTGCAAAAGACCGAATTTGTCTTCCGAGTTCCGTATTCGCTCTGGTACCGTCAGGCGACTCATCCAGCTACCACCCGCTTTGAGGTTGGGTTCGAATTGAGGATGTCCATCCTCTTCATGTCCATCGTCATTGTGGTTTGGATCGAAAGTTGTCGGGTAGCAGGCTGCGTAAAGGGTATAGGGGCCATGGAGGTATGCAGCACGTAGGGGTATGGCGGAGGTGTTGCGGATCTTGACGTGGAGGTGGGAGGGAGCGGGGAGGATACGGTCGTGTGAGGGAGTGTAGGTAAGAGTGTATCTAGCAAGTCAAATGTCAGAACCATAGAATTCACGCACGAGATCATCAGGAATGGTGGGACTACAGACCGAACAACTTCTCCAACTCGCACGTTTCCCTGTTGGTGCACAAGGAGCATTTTCTCCTGCGCACGCACCACTTCAGGTGCGACACCCCAGCCGAGCGTCTCTTTTGGCCCAAAGGTCCCTAAAATACTCTCGTCCTTTGCTTCCGCCTGGGATTGTTTGTAGGTACGTGGTGAGACGAGCATACGGGCGGTGACGCTGGCATTTTATCTCGGGAGGTCATAGTCAGCGCCGGATGAGCCACGGGAGGTGCATGAGAGAGGGCTACGACTTTTCTCCAGCATGCCATGGCTCGAGGCAGCAGAGGGAAACATATGTGTGAGAGTCAGAAGCTGCGGTGCGGCTGATCCATAGTGCGGACGGATCACCAGACGCCCGTCTGATGAGGCGGGCGACGCAGAGCGAGGCTATTTCACAGGCACACTAGATCGCCGAAAACGGAAAATCTCACGTATGACAAGACAATTGTACATTTGTTCAACTAAGTTTTGCTCGCTCATTGAAAGCACTAAAATGACATCCCAAGATCACCAAGGTCGTGTCTATGCCACCCGCTCCTCCAGCATGTGCATTGTGTATCCCATGTTTCCAGCGACCGATCGAACGCCTTCCTCCTCCTCCGTTTACCTTCATACGTTTTCTTCTCTGAACATACTCCGCCTCTCATTCGGACTGTCGCCCGCCTGCAAGCTCCCTCCATCACTGACCTCCCTGTTGTGCCCCTTTCCACCCTCCTGATGCGGCCTTGGGCTCACACCCCTTAAACTGTTCGCCTCAGCATGGTCCCCAAACGGATTCTCCCTCGCCCTCTCTGGGCCTAAATAGCCTGTCTGCTCCTCAGCTCTTATCTCCCTACTCAAGCTCCTACCCCTCTGCACATCAGCTGGTCCTCCATACCCCGACAATCCTGGACCACTCCCACCACCATACCCTGTACCTGCATACTCATCTCTATGTGCCGCGGAAGAGGGAGGTGGCTGCAATCCTAGCTCTTGCTCCTCATAGTACCCCCCATACCCGTCGTTCTCCCCGCGCTCTTCTACCCGTGAGTCCCACGCCTCATCTGGGTCTAGCGGACGGTGGTGCCCTCTTGCACCAGCACCACTGTCCCCTTCATACGCGCCGGTCTTCGATCTGGAATTGCGGAGACCGTAGTATTTATTTTTGATCCAGCCGAGAGGGCCGGTTGGGGCCGGATAGATGCCTGACCCGCTCCGGTCTTTTTGGAAGATGTTCCACGGTGGTGGAGGCTGGCCGTCTTGTTTGGCTTTAAAGCGTCGATAGGCAACGTAGCCGAAGTAGGCGGCGGGGATGAGGATAATGATGACCTATTGAATTGGATTGTTAGTTGGCGAAAGCCAGCGCGGGTGACGGATGAGATTGGGGGCGTACAAGGATGAACCAGCCCCAGCCCGACATTGTAAATTTTCAATGATCTGTCGATCGCAGGGATCTGTGGGAATTAAGGATCATTGCTTGAGCATTGTGGGTCGCGAATGAGGATGGAGCGGATATGGCCAACTCTCGAATTATCACAGCTGAGCCTTTTCTGGCTGACCGGCTAAAGTTGCCGCGTTTGGACACTGCCAAGACTGTCAGCTTATCTTATCATGCAATTTCACGTAAGGCTGAATTCTCTCCTCATCTTCAGCTTTTACTGTGAGAAATGTCAGGCGATGCGAAGGAGCTAAGGGTGAGCCAATGATGTGTATTTGAAGACTCACTTGCCACCTCATATCAGACGCGCCAATTCACAGTGCACCCCGAAGAATAACAAGGACTCGTCTTGACACGGAGCACTCCCAGAAGCAGTCGCTCTCTAAAGCACATCTGGCACCCACTATGACAAGTGATTGTCTATCAGGCTAAACTACATAAAGAGCAGGTCTTTCCTTCAATCAAGCTACCTCATTTCACGGTGACTTGGCTCCGGATACATCGCCCTTTTTGGGTCCTTTGGAGATGCAATCGGATCACGAAAAGAAATGATGTCTCGAGTAATCACTACAGTCTATTTGTTACTCACCGCGACTTTCTGGGTAATATTCTGCAATGACTTAGAGTGTCTGACCCTAGGTCAACGATATTATGATCTCTGTCTTCCTATGTCAAGAATCAAATACAGATGTTGGTCATATAGGTGCGTGGAACCGGTTCTCATTGCAGGAGGGGGAAGGTAGGAGCAGAGAACTTGGATCTTTGCCTCGGACCCAATGCTCTTGCCCTAGGGACTTGGGCCATCAGTACGGATCGATCTCGCTTATCGTTACCCAGGTAAAAAGTAGGTTCTCAAAGCAGCATTTATTTGCTCTGAGCAGACTGCGCGATAGCTGTACTTGGGCATTCTACGTCATATGAGTAATACTGGGGTTCAAAATCACACCTCACATAGAGATCTTTCGACTGCCATGCATCCTTCTGCACGCAGCTTGAGAAGTGGGACAAGGTTGGTGATCACACTTTCCTACTCCAAAGGGCACTGTCGTTCAATGAGGGATTAATTGCTGCAACTACGCCAACAGACAGTGGAGACCCTTGTGGGCGTACATTGTATTGAGAACGTGAACTGTGACACGTCCTTCCCGTTGTGCGACATCAACGATAAGTTTGGGTGTTGTTGATTCCCGAACCATGAGCCCTTTGTCACGCGTTCTAAGCTACGTGTTGCACAACATGCCTCAAGGTAGTGCTAGCACTTAGACCATTTGCTAGATCCTGGCATTATATAAATATATCCTACACACTGCGCTCTTAATTCTTTCCATCGCCTGTGGATTATTGGGGTGCTCCAGATATCTCAGTTATCAACGATGCCTCGCTGGCCCCACTGGCCATACTGGCCTTACTGGCCCTTCCACCGCGAGCATGGCGAGAAACCACTGCCTCCATCTGGCTATAATTATCTGCCTATACCAGTCGTTGCTTGTGGAAATCATTACCATATAGACCACGTAAGCATGCTATCAATATGTCTGTCTTCAAGAGCGCTAACATATAATTTGGCAACTAGTCTACTCCCACAGGCAAGTGTTATGAGTATGAATTGAACCAACGCATGGAACCCATCGGCTTCAAGAAGCCTTGGTATTTGACAGAATACGTAAGTATTGCGCTTTCTCCCTATATCAGGCTTAGCAATTGACCAGTTCTCACCCTTCTGCATCAACACTGACTTGGGAGTATGACAGGAAAGACGTCTACATCCGCAACATGCATCATGAAGAATCTAGTCCCTTTTACATACTGAAAATGCTCAATTCGAAATTTTGCGAAGTACGTCGGAAAGGAGATACGGCACGAGACTCAATGAACTGTCGTAAATGCGAGGACTACCGAAGCAATGCCATACTATTCCGATATGAAGATATCAAATCGGAGCCATGGAAGGAGGATCTGGAAGTGAACCCCAGGCTCAGGGAGCGTTGGACCCATATCTCAAGAGAGCGCCGCAGGCGCGAGGAAGAAGCGAGACGCAGGGAGGTAGAGGAGGAGCATAGAAGGGAGGATGGGACCCCTCCGCCACCTTATGGGGATACGAGTAACAGCATACTCTATGATGACTCAGTCGGAGATTTGACATATGGAGGACTTAGTGGCCCGCGCTCTCACTTTTCTTCACCCGGGCACAGGTTCTATTGAAACCCCAAAGGCTGGTGTCCTCATCGAAGGTAAGCTTCAGCATTGGAAAAGGAATAGCCTGGAGCCCATCTGCTTCATCGAAGTGTGAGGTTTCAGTGACGGTGAAGAATCTTGATTTGCATAGTATGCATAGACATGTGGATTTGCAGTTGGCTAGTTTCACAATCAAGTGTTAATGAATGCTGGCTACAACGATAGGCTTACAAGATGGTCTACTGATGTCTCGCCAGTGGTGAATAATGCTTTGGTCATCAGGGCATCCGATATTCGTGAATTGCTCCTTCCCCCTTTGATTTGTGACTCACTGTTGTCTCACATTGCTGTCACTTAATTATGAGAAAGTTCGAGAAAGCAACAGACAACGATGCTGTCGACACGTTACAGCTGAGGAAAGAGGTCACAGTGTACTGATATTGCATGCTCATCGACACGGCGCGGATAATAGCGTGTGCTAGCTCCGTGATCAGAGCGCTTGCCGCACACAGGGCCACTAATTCCCTTTCTAATTTGAGTGAATACTGCATTTCACGTCCTCAGTCTCACACTCTAAACCTCTGCTCGTGACATGACAAGCACACAGTGACTGTTTCATGTCTCATAACGCCCCAAACACGTCTTCACTACGCCATTACACTTCAGTGCCTGGGTATATAAGCCCCCGAGTATCCTCCCTCTCCTCACCTTCTTTTTTTCTTACATCGAAGTTGCAACCTAGAGAGTCCCTTCTCAACGCAACATTATATAAATACATATACCCAGACCAATATTGTACCACCTCGAGTAAAGCAAAGGAGTTAAATGTCCTGCGGAGGATAGAGAGAACCCGTACACATTGCAACAGCGAGAAGCTGTTCAACCTCAACAGGCAGTGTCTTCAAGGAACAAGCCTGAAAGCGCCAAAGGCCTACAACTAACAAAGGCCCAGGGTTGCTTTCCTCACCGATTACGGTGTTGCGAATGTCACCAAAAGTGACTCATAGATCCACAGTAGGGTCAAAAAAGCCTGCCTGCTGGAAAAGCAGCCATGTCTACCATGGACCTGGGCTCTGAGAAGCCACCTCGAACTCACAGCATGCAATGCAGCGCGCCTCAAGTCTGCTTCCTAGATGTGGTTAACGCAGAACTAGGTGGAGAGGGAGGGAGGAAGTTCACACGTATCAAGTCTCAAAGGATGCAGCACACTTCCGTGCTGGACTGGCTGGGCGACTAGCGAATATACCGTGCGAAAACCTAGGCTACAAAGCTGATGCTTCTACCCACATGAAGGATCTTATATGGAGAGAGCAATTATCTGGTCCAAAGAAACTCCCACCAAACGATCTTCGCTTCCATTACACTCTAAAAAAGGTGCTTGCGACGAGAGGGATCCCAATGCCTTGCCTCGCAAGCGTGCCAAAAAGGCTGTCGTCGCCTTGTTGCTGACATTGATTCTGTGTGTACATGCCTGTCTTTTCGGAACGCGACTATTGCAAATTCCTCTCTCACATCAAGTCAGCCACGCAAGAACCCGTCAAGTTCCTACAACAAAACAGAATGACCCAGTGAAGCTACGGTTACGCACATTGCCGTCAGGGTCAGACAATATGGCAGCTGAGCTAGACTTTACAAATGACTTGCTGGCTGCGCTAGGGCAAGTTATGGACAAGATGATTGAGGATCATACTCAGAGAAGAGTCCCAACTTTAGATCAACAACGAATATAGTCGTGCCGGCACGATCGACTGGTCAAGAGCTGGGCGGAAAGGCTTGCCGAAGGCCACTGCCTGGGGTTTCTACACGGCGGATGCTACCAAAAGAATATGCATGGAACTCCTATTATCTGGATTTTGCGTTTAGGATCTTCATCCTTTCCGGCTGCTGCCCTGGAGCATAGGCATGACATGGAATGATAGGCAGGAATAGAAAGTACTTCAGTCAATCAAGGAAGTCGTAATCTGGTACCTAGCGCTGGTAACCCTTATCGCTGACAAATGAGAAAAATCGTTGCCACCAATGCACACGCAACAGCCCTTTCGTTGTCCTGAGGAAGGATCCTCGCCTTGCGATGACCAAAAAGATTGATCTAAAAAGCAAACACGACAACGAACATCTGTTTAGAGATGAGGGATCTACGGCTGTTTTGATTCAGCACTACTCGTGGCGACAACTCATGCTACAATACCACGCATGACTGGGGAACAATCAAACTCTTTTCGAATTTTCTTTGAGGTATTTCTGGCTGCTACCTATCTATTCTTGATCTGAAATACTATCTCCTTGTACAATCCAATGAAGTTCAGGGGGTCATCAAGCTCTGCATGTATGCGTAAGACTTACCGGGATCTCAAAGCCTTCCAACAATCACTCGAAACATTTTGTCTTGCACTCGAGACGCTAACAGCCGTGAGAGATATCTTGGACGATATCAAAACTAAGGGCATTATATCCATCGGACATGAAATGAGAAAAGAAATAATTGCGCAGGCACCATCGCCTGCTGCCAGATCCGAAGTAGCCGCCGAGAAACCCGCGACCAAAAAACACACTCGCAAGCTCAAGGATCCCGAGATTCTTGGAGACGCGCTGTGAGGCATGTAAAGCTTCAAAACACACTCTTTGCGTTATGATAGTCAAAGGTAGTCAGAAGCCTTACATCGCGAGCAGAGTAGACTGCCTATCAAAAAGAAGCGCGTTCTCATCTACGAAGAGATTTTACGGCGAAATGAAGTAATGACCTAACCACAGGATGCTCCACCTTGAAGAGCGGACCGACGTTGCGTATTTGGCAGGTGGGCATAGAGTATCATGTGGCTGGATATGGGCATTAAGTCTCTATACCAGAACTGTCTTATATACTCGAAGATGAAAGAGGAACCCTTATGCTATGCTCCACAGGAAGAAGCTATATGTCGAAAGAGAGTCTTCTGGTATATTGTGAGAGGGCGTATGCAGATGAAATAACAGTGCAAGAAACAGGAGACATTAATCGTCCAACGCTCATCCTAGCAGCTATTCATACTACATTGCCACACATAGCAGGAAAAATCAATCAGTGTAAGCTTCAGGGCACTGTTTTGATCGAATATGGAACGGGAAAGAATTGGTGCGTAGGCATTTGTGGAGGCAATCAAGACTGTATCCATTAGGCAATAATATATGTGGTCGAGGAAGGAGAGGAGAGTTCAAAGGCAGCATCAGGTATAAGCCTTGAACTGCCCCGGAGAGATTTTCACCATCATCAAGGTCATCGTTCTCCCAGTCTTTGGCTATGGCATCGCAGTAGTCAGGCAGCGAAGGTTTTCGTAAATGCGGCATCGGCTTCATTGTGATGAAAGATATCTGGTCGAAGACGCAGTAGGAAGGAAGCAGAATTGAAAGCAAGATAATAGGACAGATCATTGATTAATTAATCTTTACATGACTCTTACTGGACGCCTTATTGTCTCCATGTAATGAGCACCTCTTTTTATGCCTGTCTCGCTCAATCTGACTTCTTACTAAAACCACTGCTTATGGCACCTCATGAATCATATCAATCTTACACAAACAGCCTTTCCACCGCTCCCAGCACCCCCACAACCAAAAGAGGTACAACGCTCCACCACACCTCCACCCTCAGAACACTACCCGCCGATTTCGACGAACTCTTGACCGCGGTCGGCGTCGGCGCACTGGGCGCGACAGCCTTACAATCCAAGTCAAACGCCGCCGTCGCGCCCCCATCCCCGCTTTTCGCACTACCCAACACATCCCAATCCTGCGCGCCATCCCCACTCTTCGCCGTACTCGCAAAAATCCTATACCACCACGTATTCCGCACCTCTGCGCCCGTGCCGCCTCCTTCCCCGCCGAAAAGCGTATCACAACCGACGCCCTTCCAATAAATCTGCGCCTCCTCCTTCCCCGGCCACGCCAGCTGGCCCGGCATGCCCGAATCGGCAGGCGGGCCATTACAGCATTTGGGGCCCTTGACGGGCCAGCCTGTCTCGGTCGCCCACACGGGGATGTTTCCCGCGGCCGCTTTGACGGCCGCCAAAGCTTCCGTGCTGTACGCGGTAAAGTTCTGGATCGCGTAGCCTTCCCAGTAGGTGAATTCTTGCATGCCGACGAAATCGATGGGGGCGAAATCGTCTTGGTCCGGCTGCGCTTTCAGGAGCTGCAGGCCGTAGTCTTTGTTCGTCCACATGCGCCAGGTGTCGGAGTGCCCGACGGGAATTTTCGTCGCGAGCGAGGGCGATTGTTGAGATAGTAGTTTTCGCACCGCGTTTATTTGTTTTATTATTACGGCCGATTTGGACCCCGCGCCTTGGTTCGCTGCCATCGGCGTGCCTTGTAGCGATTGTCGGTAGAAATCTTCGTTGCCGACTGAGATGCCGACGATGAGGTTGCGCGAGAGCAGTTTGCCGTAGGTGCCGGATTTGTCTTTGAGGATTGCGGTCAGGGCTGTCAGTTCGTTTTGGAAGGATGCGTCGCCGAGGGAGACGGCGAGGCCGATTAGGACGGAGGTATTGGTGTCGCCTGCGACTTTGAAGGCGGGGTGAGGTACGGGGTTGGTGGTGTTATTGGGGTCGAGCGCCGTGTAGAGGCGGGCGCTGGTGAAGCCTGAGGCGCCGATTTTTGGGAGAGAGGATTGGACGAGGGGGAAGAGGGTCGCGGCGTCATCTTGGGGGTTGTAGTTGAAGCCTTTTAGGGGGCCTTGGACGGGCGATTGGACGATGGCTGAGGAGAGGGTGACGAGGAACGGGAGGGAGAGGATGGTGGAGGAAAACATTTTGAATAACGAAGGACGACTGTGAAAGCAAAATTGCAATTAATGTTTCCAACAACTTTTTTTCAAAAGGAAGAGACAGCTCGCACGTGGGAAAGCTTCAGACTTAATAAAGGCATTCTTCTCTTATTATTATTTCTTTCAGAGGCTTGATTGTGGTGTATTAGTTCCAAACCCATTGTTGCTAGTGTGACACTGTAGATCAGGCACAGGGACTCGCAAACCGCAACGGAGTATCGAAACGGGTTTGGTGTGAGGATGCTTTGCCTTACCGCTGTGACAGCTTTAGCCGTTTTAGGAAAAGTTGTCAGATGCTAAGGTGCTGCTAGTTGTCTCACATTATTATGCGACACGGGACTAATTTACCAATTTCAATCTTAGATGATCGTGACGGCTGGTAGCAAGCCACATAAAGTAAAGAAGCGACGACGCCGCCTGTCGTGCCTCAGGTCCATATCACCAGCCATGCCGGCGGTGGTACTGGCCGAGGGGGTTGGTGGGCAGGGGAGCAGGCCTCAGGTCTTCCTGTACGTGGGGCTGCGAGGAGGGCTGTACAGATACAGATGACCTAGCTTTTGTAAGATGTTCGGGCAAGATCATGTACACCGCGATGACCCGGTTCATGCTGAGTATGTTGATGGATCAATAACGATAATGTTCTGCGGATTATGAGAGTCCGGTCAATCGTAATTCCTACTCCGGGGGCTTCTGGGCGAAAGGTTCCCCCCGGAGTGCTAAGGGTGCTTCCCCGGATAACCTGCTGGAATAGGCTAAGCTCCCGGGCCGCTTTCCGCCGAGTTGGACACTGACAGGCGATTCCTGGGGAACATCCATGTCGATTTTATTCAGGAAGTCCTTCGCACCTCTCTCTCCAGCCTCCGCCGAACATGTCGTGCCGTCTCCTCTCTGAGCTCAAGAGTATCCAACTTTTGCCCGCACACGTAATGAGAGGATGTAGATCTTTGCTTGCGTGTTTTTCTAGCACAAGCTGTGTCTTTTGTGCTGTCTCATATTTCATATCCACAATGCTAGATACGGTCACAGGTGTCGCATTCCAGCTGCTCCTGACTGACCGGAGGGGATTACGTTGCGGTCGATTAAATGACTGCGTCTGGCACCCTTGAGTCTTGTTGATGCGGATCAACGTTATTCGTGTCGCTATATTGTTGAATATTATCAGATAATGGTACTACCACGACGGCCTTAGGAAGCCACGTACCACATCCTGAACTCATTGAGACACTGAACCTTGCCGATATTGATAAAAACCTGCGTAGTATCTCTGTGCCTTGTGCAGCTCCATTTTAGCGTCGTGATCTTGACTGCGCAGGCCGATCGATTGGTCAAGTATTCACGCCTGTCCACCGACAAGTCTTGTCTTCAAGGGCTAGAGAGGAGGTCTCAATGACCACTATCGTATCCAGAAACCAAATACTGGCACTTTGAAGTATGTGATAAGCCTCCGTTCATTGTCGAAGGAGTAAAGAATGAACAGGATGGCCTCTTACCTCTATTCTGAATATTTGATCTGCCTCGCACCAGTCGGTGTCTCCCCTTCCATCAAAGCAGTTGAACCTTCGACAACGCCCGAGCGAGCTGCGCACATAGCAGGAGCGACCGAGATTTCTAGGCTTTTATAGCTTTCCCGCCTTTTTCAATCTTGTTGACGGCAAGATACAGCATTTAGCGAATTCTGTCAAGCGGGACTAACAGATCATTAGCACCTCCTGTGAACCAAGCCAAGGTTTTGGGGACGCCCAACGGACACATGGCTGCTTTCCTGTATGTAGATATGGGGATGAATCAAGTCCAACATTCATATCAGCCGAGATTGCTACCAATCGCCTGATCTTCTATGTATTTGAAGGATTTGTCCATGCCATTCGCGTGCTCTTCTTGGACAAACAATGTGCTTTTGCGACTGAGCTTGTCAAGTTGTTGGCGCTGGCAATGTAGTCAAGATATCCAGCTGAGGACAACATTAAAACTACAGGGAAGTCGAGTAGAAGTGTCTGGAGAATATTCATTGCTATAGCACAGGGTGTTTCCGAGGAAGGTTTTAGTATGCTGGCGCTGAAGGAGAAGGACAAGCCACTCGAGAAAGAGACCACGCTATCAAGGATAATTTTTCGAGGAGCATGACTAGCGAAGAAGAAATAGCGTTAGTGATGCTATGTAGTGAAAGCTGTCAGTGGAGTAGCTTACATCGAATGGAGATTCCCGCAGCCTCGTTAGTCCTGTGTCTCAATTGTAGAAGTTCTTCATAGAACAAAAGGTTAGAGCTAGTATGACCATTTACTCGGCACCATCAGGTGTCGACTGCCAGACTCTTGAGCGTCGTAATAGGACCTCGCATGACAACAGCTAGAGAATCGCGCCGACGGTTGGGAAGGACCTCCAGTAGATACTTTCTAGACACCGATTTATCACGGCAAAAGGTAGATTTCTCAGTCCAGCGAATGGACTTTCTTTTCTCAGAATGTGATGTAGGAGGACGAGAAGGAGGATGTTGAATGAATAACTTGGTCCAGCCGGATTCATTCGCGCAAGATTTGAGCTGCATAGTCCTGGGTTCGTATTTTTTCATAGCGCAAGATCACCATATATCATATATTAGTACTCGAGTCAGCTTTAATCTGCCATCGAATGGTACGTACTCTCCAAGACGCAACTGGCATCTCTAGACCGTTTCCATTCCTCTGCACAATCGGGGATCGTTCTGTTCGCTCCATTCCTGGGGAATGCACACAAGGCTGCTGCAATTGTCGGAACAAGCCTCAGCTCGGGCACAGCTTGACAAGGGTCAGATCGAGTGAGATATTTTGGAGGACGTGCAGTATCCGCTGAGTCTTCCTTGCACATTATTGGCGAGCTACAGACGACTGCTTGTTCTGGCACAGCAAGTCCCTGCGTAGCAGAATCCCGCTACTTTTTATGGCGTTGCCACCTACCTCTGGGCGGAGCGAGCCGCTCAAGAGCCATCTTCCGGCACAAATATCCTGTCTTCCTAACTTATTCTGCACTCACCAACCGGCATATGCAACCATCATGTCCCGGAATCTGACAATGCTGGTACCGTAGGCCGGCTGCATTCAATGCCGTCGTTCAAATAAATCCTGTTACATGAGCGAAGAGAATGTTGAATGTCTCGCTTGTTACGAGAGCAAAACGCCATGCATCTTCAAAAGGAGGACCCCAAAGAATTTGTTGAATTTGTTGACTTGGAGTGAGCTGGCAGGTACCTGCACATTGACTCACCTCTGCCGCGATAAGGTCTCAGAGCATTTCTCACAGCAAGGCAGGAACCCGTGACGAAGATGAAGATGAAGAAGAAGATCGGTCACTGCTTATTACATCTCAGGGTCAACTCAGTGGCCTCTAGACAGCATCATCGAGATCACTCAGCTACAGGCCGAACCTGCAAAAGAACCACGTTTGAAGCTTCCGATTCGATTTGCTCCAATCATGCCCGCAAAGATGCCTGACAAAGATGAAAACAAGCCGCATCTACAAAAGCAACAAGCGGCAAAAGAGGCGGTCATTTCATCAAAGTTGAGCAAAACTATTCCAAATTTTCATGTCAAAGAAGCGTCTATCAGCAATCACCAAGCAAACGCTTGATGGGTCAAGCTGCCCCACGACAAGAGTTTCGCTATGCAGGCACCCGGAAGTACGTCACAAAAGCAGAAACATGGCCACCATCCTTCAAATATTGGACGCGCTGATACTGTAAAGTGACAGGCCACAGTAAGCTGTGATGACCATTACCTCTCGACCGGAAGCGCCATACTAGCGAACCCTCCGAGAGTGCCAGCCCCTTCATCCAAAGCTGAAATTGAAGTCTACAGCATTGAGATTGAATGAGGCGCTCCGTATTCCGACCAGCGAATGGCTCTTGGTATAGTGTCCTTGCCCAGGCGACTGTATTCCTCTGTTCAACGAGACGCTGAATCGAACCACAGATCTCATTAAAAGAATACACACAGCTGTTTTGAAATGTCAGAAAGAGACGAATAGCTACTTCAAAGAGGAATGCATTCCATTGAAGAAGGCATAAATTTCATGTGCAGGATTTCGATAGAGGTAATCCGTACTTCTATGCTACGTACAGAAAATGATGGACGAACATTGATATGCTAGCTCTAGACGGCATCGTTCCTTCCTTTTGCTATCACCATGCGTTCCTCCGTAAGAAGTTATTTCTACAATCATATCAGGCCATTAAGGCATGTAGAAGACCACAAAATGCGCAACCATATCTCCTTTTATGGCATGGAAAGCCTCACCGACGATGTTAAAACCCATCGAATATAACATTGGGAACAATTACATTCGCACACCGCAGAGCAGAGAGGTCTCAAAGGCAGGAGGTAAATATGTTCCCATCGCTACAATGAATTGCACTTCAGATATTCATTAAGTGTGAGCTAGGATATCAGTTTATATCGAAGAAGCTCTCAGATCCATCATGCGTACGCTCCTACACTACGCCATACTTGCAGCGTCGAGTCTTCACTTTGAAGTCTCAGCATCAATACAGAGTCACTGCGGCCTCGAATACGTGTGTGACTACTTGGGCTGCATCAGCCGTGACCTCTACAAATCACCACTGCGTAAGACATTCCAGATCACACCCTTCCGTAGATCATACGCCGTTGCACATTGCGTCTTCACCCGTGCTGTCGTGAATAGAATTGATTCAAAGAATTGGAGTCACTTTGCAGATGTCTTAGCTTCTCATTTCACGTGCTGAGACATCGTAGACCGTTTGCTGGACTGATATCGCCCGATCTCGCTTCCATTCAGCCCTACCCTGCTTTGTCATCGCTTGCACAGATATCCTGCCTTATCGCTCTACACTACTCACAGTCCACGTATACTTGTCTATCACACCGTAAAGCATCAATAGCATAATTCTTCACCCGTCCATGATCCGCAGACGATTCACCAACACCGATCACTAATCTCTGCATCTTATTCACGCGTCCCCCAGCCTCCCAAATCTTCCACTGCTCCGACCACCCTTCACAACTGAGCAAGACATCACACTACAATCATACATCACACAATGTCTCAGTCTCCGAGACCATCACACACTCCGTGACTGGGACGATTCATCTACAATTAGCGTGAGAAGGTTGACCACCAGCCCCCTGCTGTGGGTATATAAGAAGCCTCCTCCCCCCTCTGATTTTCCTCCTTCGTCCATCGACCGGGGTCCTTCCCAAGGGCCTCTATATATATACTGACGGTCCTTGCAGTACAGAACAGGGAACAAGACTCTCTTGAGTGCCGATCTGACAATAGACCGTGTTTTCTCAAAGGGGTTGGTGCTTAACCAAGTCTAGTATCAACTGGCTTCCTTGTCCGCTGCACACCGAGTACAGACCTCACCGCAGAGTGCAAGCTTTGTCAACCTGGTTGGCATCAGATTAAGCAAGGTTGGAAAGACGCTTCTACGTCCGCTGCAGGACATATCTTACCTTCAAACTGCATTTACCATTGGCCAAGGGGCCGCATCATTGCCTTATGCCTCGACAACGGGTGAGGTCACAAACGAGAGTATCAATTTGTGGTTTGTAGGGGCTTTGAGAGCCTTCGTAAGTGGATGCAATATCATGATCAGAGTGTGCAAGAGACGCTAATAGCTTTGCAGAATAGCGTGTACGACTGAATCATATATTATTAGCCTGCAGATGGACCATGCAAAATTATCGCCGGCAAACAAAATACTTTGGGTCCACTGCGAGGACGATACTGTGGTGTCTCTCCTACTGGATCCTTGATACTTGTGTCACCAAATCGCAGCAAGTACAGGAACTCCACCCGCAATCCCCAGCAAGCGACTACTTTGTGGAGTACGGCGAATACGACGTTAGATATGCGGTCATCTCATCTAACAAGCGACCGAGGTGGCCGGTCAATCAATCTAAATCTGGCCGTTCGACAGGTACGATAGCTGTCAAGGCGACTTCACCCGAGGCTTCAAAGACAGTCAAAACAGGCTCTGCTTCATCACAAGCCATTTAGCCTACTGTCTGGATCGACTTATAGATGGGTTGGTACGCACGAAGAGGGCATCGCAGCATTGATGCGAGCATTTTCGAAGGCAATTTACCCATTGGCTTTTGTCGCAGCTACCCTAAGATAGAGACATGCGTTCGGCTTCCATTCAGATGGCTCTAGGGAGAAACTGCAAACAGGGTTGGAGATAAGACCTCAGCAGCGAGCGCTGTAAGGGATAAGAGAAGTATCAGGAGGTATTTCATGATTCGTGTTCATTCCCGAAGCTTCCGGCGATGATGGGGAAGCTTCCCATGTGAAAGCTCAACATGAGAAGGTTCAGCCAACTCAAAGGGCGTTTCCAGAACGTGGTTCGGTGACGTTGATCTACTGCATCAGAAAACTGAGACGCTTCCCAACGCGTTGGTGAACCCTTTCCATTATTGGAACTCACAGCGATGGTCAACCGGCAAGGAGTTGGCTTACATTGGTCGTTTTCTACGCTCGGTGTGACAAGAATCGCATTCCAAGACAGGCTTATCAAGTGGTCGTGTCTCTCTGCTTTGGCTGCGATGGCCTACTTATTGGGAGTTTCTCAACAATGCGTAGAAAGGGTGGTGAAGATTACATTGCTAACGACTCTACTACAGTGCATGTGGTAGAAACTTCCACTGCATACGAGGCCAATAAACAGTGCTTCTTAAGAGTCTAAGCACAATTGCCCAGGCAGAAGACGACGCCCAGCCACGCCTGGGTATTGTGGCAGCAAATTCATTACCAAATAATCTGTTTCGACGCATCTGGTGATGCAGAGTGCACTATCGGGGGACTTGCTACGGCGCACGTTGTCAACGATTATTGTGTATGCCAGGCTCAACAAATTGTCGTGTCTCACGTATTCGACCGACAATGTCCACGATCGAACAAGTTCTTGAAAACTCTCCGCTCCGTCCTTCTATGGCGATCACTTCCGAAACCTTTACAAGAGAGGTGTCTAGAAGGCGCGTCAAAGAAAATATGGCAAGCCTCGGCATCGATAGGGTATGATCACCTTCCATACAGAAATGGCTTTAAAAGCTCATTTAGAACTCAGCTTCGTTCTTCTGTGGCTACTGCTTCAAATTTTCAATAGAAGAAGTCTTCTAGAGGCGCGGTCAAGGGACTGTGGCAAGCGTCGGCGTCAAAGAAGCATGAGATATTGAACGCACCAAGCCTGGGGATATTCGAAACTTCGGCTTCCTTGAATCATTTGACTGGTCTTTCCTTCCACAGAGATCATTTTCAGAGTCTCCACAAGGGAGCTGCTCTGACGTAGTGGTTAAAGGACTGTGGTAAGCGTTGGCGCAAAGGAGGTATAGAACAGCGCACCTACCATGCCGAAA
This sequence comes from Bacidia gigantensis, assembly GCF_019456465.1. Lineage (NCBI taxonomy): Eukaryota > Fungi > Ascomycota > Lecanoromycetes > Lecanorales > Ramalinaceae > Bacidia > Bacidia gigantensis. Next base: position 1,804,245 of record NW_025408601.1, on the reverse strand, counting down.
TGGCTTCAAATACCTGACCACAACGCAGATCTATTCCATTATTGCGACCATTTCCAATATCTCCACAAGAGAAGTTTTTCACAGGCGCTGTGAGGCGACCGTCGAGGGGGTATGGGATGATGCGCCTACCAACTATATACGAATGCTACATACAATCCGATTACCTGCCCAATCTATCCCCGCTCTCTTTGGCTACCACGTCTAAGTCCATACAAGGGAAGCCTTCTGGAGGCGCTGTACAGAGTCTACAGCAGGTGCTGCTGTCAAGGAGGCATCGTACTAATATCTCACCGACACGCAAAAGGGGAAGCATTTCGATATCTCATATCAGCGAGCTCGGGCTAAAGCAAATGCGATAGAAGAAGCCCAGAAATCGTGAAGCTGAGGGTCCTTAGACCTAGCTCATCATCTCGAGATGACACGGCTGGCGTGAGGTCGTGATGCTCCCGAGCCCGGGGGCAGTCACTTGAAAAGAGGGCTATCTATTTTTAAAAGCTATATCTGGAGAGATTGGAGACCTCATCCTTTAGCGTATGGGCAGATCGCAGATCACAGCTCTATCAGTTTCTAGACATCAGTTCTAATATTTAGCAAGAGCAGTCTTTCTAAGGCGCGGAATAGAGACTGCAGCAAGCGATGCCACAGAGCAGATATCAAACGCAGATCCAACCGACGTCAATGACAAAGATCGCTTGAGTATATCGTATCACCGGGGCTGAAAAAGACGTGATAGAAGGTGTGCACAAGATGCGCATCCCACGCCAGCTGCTTGTACAGTGGCATGGGCTTCAACAGCACGACTTGCGAATCTTGAAGCAGAGGTCACTAAGATGTAGCTCAGGATCACAAAACGATGCCGTTCGCACAGTCTAGTGTACCTTTCGAGCTTGGGGGGCCACAAACTTGGACAGCCGGCTCCTTAGCGTCAGACGCTACATTCAAGGAGACTGAAGCCTTCACGTTCTATCATTTGGATAGATCACAGCTTTATCAATTTATAGGTACCACCTCGAAGGATTTCACAAGTAAGATGTTCTAAAGGCGTGGCAAGAGGGGTGCAGTAAGCGCTGGCGTCAAGGAGGTATCGGACACAAATCCAACCAGGCCGAGAGTGGGAGCCATCTCGGTATCTCATATCATCGAGGCTGGAACAAGTGTGATAGAAGGGTTGTATGGTACTCAATGTCAGGAGCCATGTTTGAATCCATTGGAGCCTTACATGTTGGAAGGAAGAGATGCAAGGTTTTCTTCGGACAAGACTTGTATGTAGCTTGATAGTAGGCTCGGGAGGGCAAATACATTGTTGCCGGTACCATGTTAGAGGATGACGTCTCGGACGACGTTTACTGGCAAAGGTATTCGTTCACAGGTTTTGAGCGAAGTTTGACCTCCTTTCACGTTTGGGATCAACCTGCATAGATTCCTCAGCGATGATAAAAGGCAGGGACAGTGCTCGAGCTCAATTAGGCAAAATGCAAGGCGCTCTTCCAAATGTCAAAGGGAGCGCCAGGTTTTTTTCAAAATCAAAATAACAATAGTTACCGATGACTCTTGCAATCATCCAAACTAATCATAGCCGGGTTTTGTGGCGGCTTTCTCCTAATAGCGACAAAGATCTTATTCGAGGTTAGCTTAGGGGACACACTTTATGCTTCTTCTTCTTCTTCTTCTTCTTCTTCTTCTTTTGCTCGTTGCTGCCGCTGGTGAGGTATTGGTTCAAGCCTTGTTGGACATATGCCAGGTCCTACGTGTGATGGTTTCTTAGCGACTGTAATGGGGTATCTGTGCAAGGTCACGATGAAGATGCATCTGTTCCGCTCTTAGGGGTGCTCCGGGGGACAATGTCTTTGAAGCCTCGCCCGGAGCTAGGCGGTCTTTAATTTTTGCCCCCAAGGTGGCAGGTGTCTCGGCCAACTGCTAGATTGTGGTATTACTCTGCGCATTTCTTCAAATCTACTCCTGTCCATCATGCTAAGGAGGCTTTCTATAAAGACTATTAGTTAGTGGAGTATGAATTGAACCGACTGGTAAAACTATCAGTTAACTGATAGTTGTAGCGATTTTGAGACTAAGCCATATCTAGAAGATGCTAAGTCAAAAGAGGGCTAGCTCTGCTTCTCCTCCCTACTAACTGCTTTCTAAAAAAAAGCTGATTTTTCTATATAACCAATCAGAATTGGCTTACCAAGCTTACTAAGCAGCCAGCAATTTAACTATTAGTCTTAAATAAAAAATCGAACCGACTAACAAGAGCTTAGAGTCCAGACCTACTAGTACGAAAACCCTAGCTGTCAGTTGTAAATATCAGTTCCTTAATAGTCGCTTGACTGTTGCCAACGCTGCCATCAGCACATCAGAGACCCTCCATTTAGATTCCAACTGCATCCGCTTGCCCCCAAGAGTCCGCCCAGCTCAAGGTCACGAATATGGAGAACAATGACGCAGACCAAGTCCAAGCAGCCGCAAAGCTCGCAGGAGCCATTCGGTGCGGGGCTTGCATCTCCGCTAACCTCGCCTGCGTGATCACAGAAGAACCAGGCTGCCTTCGCTGCCTCGCACTATCGCAGCACTGTCAGATCGACCGCGTTCACGTCTTCATTTACAAACAAACCTACGGGCCAGAAAACTGGTGCTTCAAAACTCTGAAGACATTTGGCCCTCTGATCGATCCCTTGAGTGATCCAGTCCCTAACCCAGACGCATTCCTGTCGGGTCTACCGAACACAGCCATCTCACCAAGTCGAGTGCCACATTTACCTGGTACGGAGCATGGGCTAGATGAGCGACAGCGACCATCCACCTCCGTAAGACCAGAGCCGTGTCAGAGCAGAGATAGTCCGAGCTTTACAACGGAGCAGCGGCAATTTTCACGAGAGGCTACTCAGCCACAGCCAAACGAGCAGCGAAAAAGGCAAAATCTACCCCCTACTGCGCCCCAGACGGTGACAGCACACCAGACTCAGACAACTACGTACGCGTCTCCACCCCTTACTATTCGCAACCCCAGCCCCCTAGAGATCAAACAAATAGCGCCGCTTGGCCATCGTAAACAAACACTGACTTCCTTGACAATTCTAGAAAGCGCAGCGCGAATAGTCTGGCCGGAGAAAGTAGCGCCAGAATCAAGAAGCACAGAGTGGAAAAACCAGATGCCAACGGGAGGCAGGGGACGCTCCAGAACAGTGGTAAGAAACCGCGACCGGCGGGTACAGCTTGCAGGTATCATTATGAGAAACATATGAAGGTATGTCACTTTCTATGTCGTAGGGTTTAGATGAGAGGTGCTGATGAGGGGGGTATAGTGCGATTGCCCAGTTGCTATGGATGCTGGCATCATCCAGAGTTTTTGAGAGGGATGCTCCTTCTTTTGTTCAAGAATCGCCCGGTTGTCCTGGGCAACCGTCAACTCAATAGGTCTGCCTGGATACGATGCCTTCAACGCCAGGCAGTATCTTTACCGGCGCCTTTCAACGTCTGCGTGCGTTGTCTTGCGGGACTACAGTAGGCGATCGGCGGAATCTCGAGGGTAGAAGGAAGAAAGGAGGGCGAAGTATTACGCTGTTGGAGGCCTGGGGGCTATGACGGGTTGATTGTTCGTTCACATGAGTTCTCTCACACTCAGAGAGCCTGAAACCGTGGTTTGGGAAATTTGCATCAAAGAAATACGTGCTTGGAGGGTTAATACTATTTCGACTGAATTTTGAATCATCCCAATGACCATGAAAATCAAACCCTTCTCCTATTCAGGGGGTCCTCTACAAGGTAAACATTCGAAGTACTATTAAGTTCTCCTCCTTCTCTTATAGACATTTACATTCATACATTGTGCCTATCATCGTCCTCCAAAGACTTATGACTTCAAAGAGGACTATTCGTTTACTTTCACCCCATCGAAGCTCAATGTATCAGCCTCTTACTTTGTCTTTAGTCTTTCCCTCTGTCCATTTGCTCGTTATTTCTTGTGCATCGACCAATCCCTTCAATGAAGTTGGAGAAGTCGTAGGAGACCCATTAGGGAGTGTGTATTGCAATATTGACCTTCCTCCAGTAGGTGGCTTGCTGACCTCTGTCCTGAGACGAAATCAGTCTGTTCGTTTGAGGCTGGTATACCATCAGGAAAGCGTAAGGTCCGTCGGGCGATAAGATCAGTCGACGTCCGAGGGACAGAAAGGGGAAGACTGCCGCTGTGAGGATGCAGAATGCGTGTGAAATGTGAGAATATTCGAGCGTGTTTCTCAAATTGGG